>NW_027287213.1:0-99561 GCF_022747635.1 Hetaerina americana | reverse complement strand
CCCCCCCTTTGGGTTCTAGGTGAAAATCTCACTCGACACAAATCAAACAAAAATGTTTCCATGGTGTGTATTGTTGTTCATTTTCATCAAATAAACAAAATAAAACCCAGAATATATCCTGAAACACAGGAAATGAGCATAAAAGATGCTTCAGCGCACGTGTTAATGTTTCTAAAAGAGCCCAAATTTCTAAAAATATTGCGAAAAACCACAATCTTCTGTTTAAGAGTGGATGTTTGAGGTGTATAGAAGGCATTTATTTCAATTTTAATTTTTTTACATTTTTCCATGAAAAGTGCCAATACCCCCCCCTTTAGGTTCTAGGGGAAAATCTCACTCGACACAAATCAAAAAAATATGTTTCCATGGTGAGTATTGTTGCACATTCTCATCAAATAAACAAAATAAAACCCAGAATAAATACTGAAAGACAAGAAATGAGCATAAAAGATGCTTCAGCGGAAGTGGTAATGTTACAAAAAGAGCCAAAATTTCTAAAAATATTGCGAAACACAACAATTTTCATTTTTAGAGTGAATGTCTGAGGTGTATAGAAGGCATTTATTTCATTTTTAGAAAATGTTACATTTACATTTTTCCATGAAAAGTGCCAATACCCCCCCCTTTGGGTTGTAGGTGAAAATCTCACTCGACACATATCAAACAAAAATGTTTCCATGGTGTGTATTCGTTTTCATTTTCATCAAATAAACAAAAAAAACCCCAGAATAAATCCTGAAAGACAAGAAATGAGCATAAAAGATGCTTCAGCGCAAATGTTAATGTTATTTAAAGAGCCATAATTTCTAAAAATATTGCGAAAAACAACAATCTTCTGTTTTAGAGTGATTGCTTGAGGTGTATAGAAGGTATTTATTTCATTTTTAGAAAATTTATTTTTTCTCAATTTTCCATGAAAAGTGCCAATACCCCCTTTGGGTTCTAGGTGAAAATCTCACTCGACACAAATCTAACAAAAATATTTCCATGGTGTGTATTGTTGTTCATTTTCATCAAATAAACAAAATAAAACCCAGAATAAATCCTGAATAACAAGAAATGGGCATAAAAGATGCTTCAGCGCAAGTGTTAATGTTAGTAAAAGAGCCCAAAATTCTAAAAATATTGCGAAAAACCACAATTTTCAGATTCAGAGTGAATGTTTGAGGTTTATAGAAGGCATTTATTTCATTTTTAGAAAATGTTTTTTTTTCACATTTTTCCATGAAAATTGCCAATACCCTTTGGATTCTAGGTGAAAATCTCACTCGACACAAATCAAACAAAAATGTTTCCATGGTGTGTATTGGTTTCATTTTCATCAAATAAACAAAAAAAAACCCAGAATAAATCCTGAAAGACAAGAAATGAGCATAAAAGATGCATCAGCGGGGTTGTTAATTTTACTTAAAGAGCCAAAATTTCTAAAAATATTGCGAAAAACAACAATCTTCTGTTTTAGAGTGAATGTTTAAGGTGTATAGAAGGCATTTATTTCATTTTTAGAAAATTTAATTTTTTTACATTTTTCCATGAAAAGATCCAATACCCCACCATTTGGGTTCTAGGTGAAAATCTCACTCGACACAAATCAAACAAAAATGTTTTCATGGTCTGTATTGTTGTTCATTTTCATCAAATAAACAAAATACAACCCATAATAAATACTGAAAGACAGGAAATGAGCATAAAAGATCCTTCAGCGCAAATGTTAATGTTTTTAAAAGAGCCCAAATTTCTAAAATTTTGCGAAAAACAACAATTTTCAGTTTTAGAGTGAATGTTTGAGGTGTACAGAAGACAATTATTTCATTTTTAAAAAATTTAATTTTTCACATTTTTCCATGAAAAGTGCCAATACCCCCCCCTTTGGGTTCTAGGTGAAAATCTCACTCGACACAAATCAACCAAAAATGTTTCCATGGTGTGTATTGTTGTTTATTTTCATCAAATAAACAAAATAAAACCCAGAATAAATCCTGAAAGACAAGAAATGAGCATAAAAGATGCATCAGCGGGGTTGTTAATGTTACTTAAAGAGCCAAAATTTCTAAAAATATTGCGAAAAAAAACAATCTTCTGTTTTAGAGTGAATGTTTGAGGTGCATAGAAGGCATTTATTTCATTTTTAGAAAATTTATTTTTTCTCATTTTTCAATGAAAAGTGGCAATACCCCCCCCTTTGGGTTCTAGGTGAAAATGTCACTCGATACATATCAAACAAAATGTTTCCATGATGTGTATTGTTGTTCATTTTCATCAAATAAACAAAATAAAACCCAGAATAAATAGTGAAAGACAAGAAATGAGCATAAAAGATGCTTCAGCGAAAGTGTTAATGTTACTAAAAGAGCCAAAATTTCTAAAAATATTGCGAAAAACAGCAATCTTCTGTTCAAGAGTGAATGTTTGAGGTGTATAGAAGGCATTTATTTCATTTTTAGAAAATTTATTTTTTCTCATTTTTCCATGAAAAGTGCCAATACCCCCCCTTTGGGTTCCAGGTGAAAATCTCACTCGAACATATCAAACAAAAATGTGTCCATGGTGTGTATTGTTGCTCATTTTCATCAAATAAACAAAATAAAACCCGGAATAAATCCTGAAAGATAAGAAATGAGCATAAAAGATGCTTCAGCTCAAGTGTTAAGGTTACTAAAAGAGCCCAAATTTCTGAAAATATTGCGAAAAACAACAATCTTCTTTTTTAGAGTGAATGTTTGAGGTGCATAGAAGGCATTCATTTCATTTTAGAAAATTTAATTTTTCACATTTTTCCATGAAAAGTGCCAATACCCCCCCCTTTGGGTTCTAGGTGAAAATCTCACTCGACACAAATCAAACAAAAATGTTTCCATGGTGTGTATTGTTGTTCATTTTCATCAAATGAACAAAATAAATCCCAGAATAAATCCTGAAAGACAAGAAATGAGCATAAAAGATGCTTCAGCGAAAGTGTTAATGTTACTAAAAGAGCCCAAATTTCTAAAAATATTGCGAAAAAAAACAATTTTCAGATTTAGAGTGAATGTTTGAGGTGTATAGAAGCCATTTATTTCATTTTTAGAAAATTTAATTTTTCACATTTTTCCACGAAAAGTGCCAATACCCCCCCCTTTGGGTTCTAGGTGAAAATCTCACTCGACACAAATCAAACAAAAATGTTTCCATGGTGTGTATTGTTGTTTATTTTCATCAAATAAACAAAATAAAACCCAGAATAAATCCTGAAAGACAAGAAATGAGCATAAAAGATGCTTCAGCGCAAGTGTTAATGTTACTAAAAGAGCCCAAATTTCTAAAAATATTGCGAAAAACAACAATTTTCAGATTTAGAGTGAATGTTTGAGGTGTATATAAGGCATTTATTTCAATTTTAGAAAATTTAATTTTTCACATTTTTCCATGAAAAGTGCCAATACCCCCCCCTTTGGGTTCTAGGTGAAAATCTCACTCGACACAAATCAAACAAAAATGTTTCCATGGTGTGTATTGTTGTTCATTTTCATCAAATGAACAAAATAAAACCCAGAATAAATCCTGAAAGACAAGAAATGAGCATAAAAGATGCATCAGCGGGGTTGTTAATGTTACTTAAAGAGCCAAAATATCTAAAAATATTGCGAAAAAACGAAAATTTTCAGTTTAAAAGTGAATGTTTGAGGTGTATAGAAGGCATTTATTTCATTTTTAGAAAATTTATTTTTTCTCATTTTTCCATGAAAAGTACCGATACCCCCCCCTTTGGGTTCTAGGTGAAAATCTCACTCGGCACAAATCAAACAAAAATGTTTCCATGGTGTGTATTGTTGTTCATTTTCATCAAATAAACAAAATAAAACACACATTAAATACTGAAAGACAAGAAATGAGCATAAAAGATGCTTCAGCGCAAGTGTTAACGTTACTAAAAGAGCCCAAATTTCTAAAAATATTGCGAAAAGCACAATCTTCTGTTTAAGAGTGAATTTTTGAGGTGTATAGAAGGGATTTATTTCATTTTTAGAAAATTTATTTTTTCTCATTTTTCCATGAAAAGTGCCAATACCCCCCCTTTGGGTTCTAGGTGAAAATCTCACTCGACACAAATCAAACAAAAATGTTTCCATGGTGTGTATTGTTGTTCATTTTCATCAAATAAACAAAATAAAACCCAGAATAAATAGTGAAAGACAAGAAATGAGCATAAAAGATGCTTCATTGAAAGTGTTAATGTTACTAAAAGAGCCAAAATTTCTAAAAATATTGCGAAAAACAACAATTTTCAGATTTAGAGTGAATGTTTGAGGTGTATAGAAGGCCTTTATTTCATTTTTAGAAAATTTATTTTTTCTCATTTTTCCATGAAAAGTGCCAATACCCCCCCCCCGTTTGGGTTCTAGGTGAAAATCTCACTCGAACATATCAAACAAAAATGTTTCCATGGTGTTTATTTGTATTCATTTTCATCAAATAAACAAAATAAAACCCAGAATAAATACTGAAAGACAAGAAATGAGCATAAAAGATGCTTCAGCGCAAGTGTTAATGTTACTAAAAGAGCCAAAATATCTAAAAATATTGCGAAAAACGAAAATTTTCAGTTTAAGAGTGAATGTTTGAGGTGTATAGAAGGCATTTATTTCATTTTTAGAAAATTTATTTTTTCTCATTTTTCCATGAAAAGTACCGATACCCCCCCCTTTGGGTTCTAGGTGAAAATCTCACTCGGCACAAATCAAACAAAAATGTTTCCATGGTGTGTATTGTTGTTCATTTTCATCAAATAAACAAAATAAAACACACATTAAATACTGAAAGACAAGAAATGAGCATAAAAGATGCTTCAGCGCAAGTGTTAACGTTACTAAAAGAGCCCAAATTTCTAAAAATATTGCGAAAAACAACAATTTTCAGTTTAAGAGTGAATGTTTGAGGTGTATAGAAGGCATTTATTTCATTTTTAGAAAATTTATTTTTTCTCATTTTTCCATGAAAAGTACCGATACCCCCCCTTTGGGTTCTAGGTGAAAATCTCACTCGACACAAATCAAACAAATATGTTTCCATGGTGGGTATTGTTGTTCATTTTCATCAAATAAACAAAATAAAACCCAGAATAAATAGTGAAAGACAAGAAATGAGCATAAAAGATGCTTCAGCGCAAGTGTTAACGTTACTAAAAGAGCCCAAATTTCTAAAAATATTGCGAAAAACAACAATTTTCAGTTTAAGAGTGAATGTTTGAGGTGTATAGAAGGGATTTATTTCATTTTTAGAAAATTTATTTTTTCTCATTTTTCCATGAAAAGTGCCAATACCCCCCCTTTGGGTTCTAGGTGAAAATCTCACTCGACACAAATCAAACAAAAATGTTTCCATGGTGTGTATTGTTGTTCATTTTCATCAAATAAACAAAATAAAACCCAGAATAAATATTGAAAGACAAGAAATGAGCATAAAAGATGCTTCAGCGAAAGTGTTAATGTTACTAAAAGAGCCAAAATTTCTAAAAATATTGCGAAAAACAACAATTTTCAGATTTAGAGTGAATGTTTGAGGTGCATAGAAGGCATTTATTTCATTTTTAGAAAATTTATTTTTCACATTTTTCCATTAAAAGTGCCAATACCCCCCCCTTTGGGTTCTAGGTGAAAATCTCACTCGACACAAATCAAACAAAAATGTTTCCATGGTGTGTATTGTTGTTCATTTTCATCAAATAAACAAAATAAAACCCAGAATATATCCTGAAACACAGGAAATGAGCATAAAAGATGCTTAAGCGCACGTGTTAATGTTTCTAAAAGAGCCCAAATTTCTAAAAATATTGCGAAAAACCACAATCTTCTGTTTAAGAGTGGATGTTTGAGGTGTATAGAAGGCATTTATTTCAATTTTAATTTTTTTACATTTTTCCATGAAAAGTGCCAATACCCCCCCCTTTAGGTTCTAGGGGAAAATCTCACTCGACACAAATCAAAAAAATATGTTTCCATGGTGAGTATTGTTGCACATTCTCATCAAATAAACAAAATAAAACCCAGAATAAATACTGAAAGACAAGAAATGAGCATAAAAGATGCTTCAGCGGAAGTGGTAATGTTACAAAAAGAGCCAAAATTTCTAAAAATATTGCGAAACACAACAATTTTCATTTTTCGAGTGAATGTCTGAGGTGTATAGAAGGCATTTATTTCATTTTTAGAAAATGTTACATTTACATTTTTCCATGAAAAGTGCCAATACCCCCCCCTTTGGGTTGTAGGTGAAAATCTCACTCGACACATATCAAACAAAAATGTTTCCATGGTGTGTATTCGTTTTCATTTTCATCAAATAAACAAAAAAAACCCCAGAATAAATCCTGAAAGACAAGAAATGAGCATAAAAGATGCTTCAGCGCAAATGTTAATGTTATTTAAAGAGCCATAATTTCTAAAAATATTGCGAAAAACAACAATCTTCTGTTTTAGAGTGATTGCTTGAGGTGTATAGAAGGTATTTATTTCATTTTTAGAAAATTTATTTTTTCTCAATTTTCCATGAAAAGTGCCAATACCCCCTTTGGGTTCTAGGTGAAAATCTCACTCGACACAAATCTAACAAAAATATTTCCATGGTGTGTATTGTTGTTCATTTTCATCAAATAAACAAAATAAAACCCAGAATAAATCCTGAATAACAAGAAATGGGCATAAAAGATGCTTCAGCGCAAGTGTTAATGTTAGTAAAAGAGCCCAAAATTCTAAAAATATTGCGAAAAACCACAATTTTCAGATTCAGAGTGAATGTTTGAGGTTTATAGAAGGCATTTATTTCATTTTTAGAAAATGTTTTTTTTCACATTTTTCCATGAAAATTGCCAATACCCTTTGGATTCTAGGTGAAAATCTCACTCGACACAAATCAAACAAAAATGTTTCCATGGTGTGTATTGGTTTTCATTTTCATCAAATAAACAAAAAAAACCCCAGAATAAATCCTGAAAGACAAGAAATGAGCATAAAAGATGCATCAGCGGGGTTGTTAATTTTACTTAAAGAGCCAAAATTTCTAAAAATATTGCGAAAAACAACAATCTTCTGTTTTAGAGTGAATGTTTAAGGTGTATAGAAGGCATTTATTTCATTTTTAGAAAATTTAATTTTTTTACATTTTTCCATGAAAAGATCCAATACCCCACCATTTGGGTTCTAGGTGAAAATCTCACTCGACACAAATCAAACAAAAATGTTTTCATGGTCTGTATTGTTGTTCATTTTCATCAAATAAACAAAATACAACCCATAATAAATACTGAAAGACAGGAAATGAGCATAAAAGATCCTTCAGCGCAAATGTTAATGTTTTTAAAAGAGCCCAAATTTCTAAAATTTTGCGAAAAACAACAATTTTCAGTTTTAGAGTGAATGTTTGAGGTGTACAGAAGACAATTATTTCATTTTTAAAAAATTTAATTTTTCACATTTTTCCATGAAAAGTGCCAATACCCCCCCCTTTGGGTTCTAGGTGAAAATCTCACTCGACACAAATCAACCAAAAATGTTTCCATGGTGTGTATTGTTGTTTATTTTCATCAAATAAACAAAATAAAACCCAGAATAAATCCTGAAAGACAAGAAATGAGCATAAAAGATGCATCAGCGGGGTTGTTAATGTTACTTAAAGAGCCAAAATTTCTAAAAATATTGCGAAAAAAAACAATCTTCTGTTTTAGAGTGAATGTTTGAGGTGCATAGAAGGCATTTATTTCATTTTTAGAAAATTTATTTTTTCTCATTTTTCAATGAAAAGTGGCAATACCCCCCCCTTTGGGTTCTAGGTGAAAATGTCACTCGATACATATCAAACAAAAATGTTTCCATGATGTGTATTGTTGTTCATTTTCATCAAATAAACAAAATAAAACCCAGAAAAAATAGTGAAAGACAAGAAATGAGCATAAAAGATGCTTCAGCGAAAGTGTTAATGTTACTAAAAGAGCCAAAATTTCTAAAAATATTGCGAAAAACAGCAATCTTCTGTTCAAGAGTGAATGTTTGAGGTGTATAGAAGGCATTTATTTCATTTTTAGAAAATTTATTTTTTCTCATTTTTCCATGAAAAGTGCCAATACCCCCCCTTTGGGTTCCAGGTGAAAATCTCACTCGAACATATCAAACAAAAATGTGTCCATGGTGTGTATTGTTGCTCATTTTCATCAAATAAACAAAATAAAACCCGGAATAAATCCTGAAAGATAAGAAATGAGCATAAAAGATGCTTCAGCTCAAGTGTTAATGTTATTTAAAGAGCCATAATTTCTAAAAATATTGCGAAAAACAACAATCTTCTGTTTTAGAGTGATTGCTTGAGGTGTATAGAAGGTATTTATTTCATTTTTAGAAAATTTATTTTTTCTCAATTTTCCATGAAAAGTGCCAATACCCCCTTTGGGTTCTAGGTGAAAATCTCACTCGACACAAATCTAACAAAAATATTTCCATGGTGTGTATTGTTGTTCATTTTCATCAAATAAACAAAATAAAACCCAGAATAAATCCTGAATAACAAGAAATGGGCATAAAAGATGCTTCAGCGCAAGTGTTAATGTTAGTAAAAGAGCCCAAAATTCTAAAAATATTGCGAAAAACCACAATTTTCAGATTCAGAGTGAATGTTTGAGGTTTATAGAAGGCATTTATTTCATTTTTAGAAAATGTTTTTTTTCACATTTTTCCATGAAAATTGCCAATACCCTTTGGATTCTAGGTGAAAATCTCACTCGACACAAATCAAACAAAAATGTTTCCATGGTGTGTATTGGTTTTCATTTTCATCAAATAAACAAAAAAAACCCCAGAATAAATCCTGAAAGACAAGAAATGAGCATAAAAGATGCATCAGCGGGGTTGTTAATTTTACTTAAAGAGCCAAAATTTCTAAAAATATTGCGAAAAACAACAATCTTCTGTTTTAGAGTGAATGTTTAAGGTGTATAGAAGGCATTTATTTCATTTTTAGAAAATTTAATTTTTTTACATTTTTCCATGAAAAGATCCAATACCCCACCATTTGGGTTCTAGGTGAAAATCTCACTCGACACAAATCAAACAAAAATGTTTTCATGGTCTGTATTGTTGTTCATTTTCATCAAATAAACAAAATACAACCCATAATAAATACTGAAAGACAGGAAATGAGCATAAAAGATCCTTCAGCGCAAATGTTAATGTTTTTAAAAGAGCCCAAATTTCTAAAATTTTGCGAAAAACAACAATTTTCAGTTTTAGAGTGAATGTTTGAGGTGTACAGAAGACAATTATTTCATTTTTAAAAAATTTAATTTTTCACATTTTTCCATGAAAAGTGCCAATACCCCCCCCTTTGGGTTCTAGGTGAAAATCTCACTCGACACAAATCAACCAAAAATGTTTCCATGGTGTGTATTGTTGTTTATTTTCATCAAATAAACAAAATAAAACCCAGAATAAATCCTGAAAGACAAGAAATGAGCATAAAAGATGCATCAGCGGGGTTGTTAATGTTACTTAAAGAGCCAAAATTTCTAAAAATATTGCGAAAAAAAACAATCTTCTGTTTTAGAGTGAATGTTTGAGGTGCATAGAAGGCATTTATTTCATTTTTAGAAAATTTATTTTTTCTCATTTTTCAATGAAAAGTGGCAATACCCCCCCCTTTGGGTTCTAGGTGAAAATGTCACTCGATACATATCAAACAAAAATGTTTCCATGATGTGTATTGTTGTTCATTTTCATCAAATAAACAAAATAAAACCCAGAAAAAATAGTGAAAGACAAGAAATGAGCATAAAAGATGCTTCAGCGAAAGTGTTAATGTTACTAAAAGAGCCAAAATTTCTAAAAATATTGCGAAAAACAGCAATCTTCTGTTCAAGAGTGAATGTTTGAGGTGTATAGAAGGCATTTATTTCATTTTTAGAAAATTTATTTTTTCTCATTTTTCCATGAAAAGTGCCAATACCCCCCCTTTGGGTTCCAGGTGAAAATCTCACTCGAACATATCAAACAAAAATGTGTCCATGGTGTGTATTGTTGCTCATTTTCATCAAATAAACAAAATAAAACCCGGAATAAATCCTGAAAGATAAGAAATGAGCATAAAAGATGCTTCAGCTCAAGTGTTAAGGTTACTAAAAGAGCCCAAATTTCTGAAAATATTGCGAAAAACAACAATCTTCTTTTTTAGAGTGAATGTTTGAGGTGCATAGAAGGCATTCATTTCATTTTTAGAAAATTTAATTTTTCACATTTTTCCATGAAAAGTGCCAATACCCCCCCCTTTGGGTTCTAGGTGAAAATCTCACTCGACACAAATCAAACAAAAATGTTTCCATGGTGTGTATTGTTGTTCATTTTCATCAAATGAACAAAATAAATCCCAGAATAAATCCTGAAAGACAAGAAATGAGCATAAAAGATGCTTCAGCGAAAGTGTTAATGTTACTAAAAGAGCCCAAATTTCTAAAAATATTGCGAAAAAAAACAATTTTCAGATTTAGAGTGAATGTTTGAGGTGTATAGAAGCCATTTATTTCATTTTTAGAAAATTTAATTTTTCACATTTTTCCACGAAAAGTGCCAATACCCCCCCCTTTGGGTTCTAGGTGAAAATCTCACTCGACACAAATCAAACAAAAATGTTTCCATGGTGTGTATTGTTGTTTATTTTCATCAAATAAACAAAATAAAACCCAGAATAAATCCTGAAAGACAAGAAATGAGCATAAAAGATGCTTCAGCGCAAGTGTTAATGTTACTAAAAGAGCCCAAATTTCTAAAAATATTGCGAAAAACAACAATTTTCAGATTTAGAGTGAATGTTTGAGGTGTATATAAGGCATTTATTTCAATTTTAGAAAATTTAATTTTTCACATTTTTCCATGAAAAGTGCCAATACCCCCCCCTTTGGGTTCTAGGTGAAAATCTCACTCGACACAAATCAAACAAAAATGTTTCCATGGTGTGTATTGTTGTTCATTTTCATCAAATGAACAAAATAAAACCCAGAATAAATCCTGAAAGACAAGAAATGAGCATAAAAGATGCATCAGCGGGGTTGTTAATGTTACTTAAAGAGCCAAAATTTCTAAAAATATTGCGAAAAACAACAATCTTCTGTTATAGAGTGAATGTTTGAGGTGTATAGAAGGCATTTGTTTCATTTTAAAAAAATTATTTTTTCTCATTTTTCCATGAAAAGTGCCAATACCCCCCCTTTGGGTTCTAGGTGAAAATCTCACTCGACACAAATCAAAAAAATATTTTTCCATGGTGTGTATTGTTGTTCATTTTCATCAAATAAACAAAATAAAACCCAGAATAAATACTGAAAGACAAGAAATGAGCATAAAAGATGCTTCAGCGGGGTTGTTATAGTTACTAAAAGAGCCCAAATTTCTAAAAATATTGCGAAAAGCACAATCTTCTGTTTAAGAGTGAATTTTTGAGGTGTATAGAAGGGATTTATTTCATTTTTAGAAAATTTATTTTTTCTCATTTTTCCATGAAAAGTGCCAATACCCCCCCTTTGGGTTCTAGGTGAAAATCTCACTCGACACAAATCAAACAAAAATGTTTCCATGGTGTGTATTGTTGTTCATTTTCATCAAATAAACAAAATAAAACCCAGAATAAATAGTGAAAGACAAGAAATGAGCATAAAAGATGCTTCATTGAAAGTGTTAATGTTACTAAAAGAGCCAAAATTTCTAAAAATATTGCGAAAAACAACAATTTTCAGATTTAGAGTGAATGTTTGAGGTGTATAGAAGGCCTTTATTTCATTTTTAGAAAATTTATTTTTTCTCATTTTTCCATGAAAAGTGCCAATACCCCCCCCCGTTTGGGTTCTAGGTGAAAATCTCACTCGAACATATCAAACAAAAATGTTTCCATGGTGTTTATTTGTATTCATTTTCATCAAATAAACAAAATAAAACCCAGAATAAATACTGAAAGACAAGAAATGAGCATAAAAGATGCTTCAGCGCAAGTGTTAATGTTACTAAAAGAGCCAAAATATCTAAAAATATTGCGAAAAACGAAAATTTTCAGTTTAAGAGTGAATGTTTGAGGTGTATAGAAGGCATTTATTTCATTTTTAGAAAATTTATTTTTTCTCATTTTTCCATGAAAAGTACCGATACCCCCCCCTTTGGGTTCTAGGTGAAAATCTCACTCGGCACAAATCAAACAAAAATGTTTCCATGGTGTGTATTGTTGTTCATTTTCATCAAATAAACAAAATAAAACACACATTAAATACTGAAAGACAAGAAATGAGCATAAAAGATGCTTCAGCGCAAGTGTTAACGTTACTAAAAGAGCCCAAATTTCTAAAAATATTGCGAAAAACAACAATTTTCAGTTTAAGAGTGAATGTTTGAGGTGTATAGAAGGCATTTATTTCATTTTTAGAAAATTTATTTTTTCTCATTTTTCCATGAAAAGTACCGATACCCCCCCTTTGGGTTCTAGGTGAAAATCTCACTCGACACAAATCAAAAAAATATTTTTCCATGGTGTGTATTGTTGTTCATTTTCATCAAATAAACAAAATAAAACCCAGAATAAATACTGAAAGACAAGAAATGAGCATAAAAGATGCTTCAGCGGGGTTGTTATAGTTACTAAAAGAGCCCAAATTTCTAAAAATATTGCGAAAAGCACAATCTTCTGTTTAAGAGTGAATTTTTGAGGTGTATAGAAGGGATTTATTTCATTTTTAGAAAATTTATTTTTTCTCATTTTTCCATGAAAAGTGCCAATACCCCCCCTTTGGGTTCTAGGTGAAAATCTCACTCGACACAAATCAAACAAAAATGTTTCCATGGTGTGTATTGTTGTTCATTTTCATCAAATAAACAAAATAAAACCCAGAATAAATAGTGAAAGACAAGAAATGAGCATAAAAGATGCTTCATTGAAAGTGTTAATGTTACTAAAAGAGCCAAAATTTCTAAAAATATTGCGAAAAACAACAATTTTCAGATTTAGAGTGAATGTTTGAGGTGTATAGAAGGCATTTATTTCATTTTTAGAAAATTTATTTTTTCTCATTTTTCCATGAAAAGTGCCAATACCCCCCCCCCCGTTTGGGTTCTAGGTGAAAATCTCACTCGAACATATCAAACAAAAATGTTTCCATGGTGTTTATTTGTATTCATTTTCATCAAATAAACAAAATAAAACCCAGAATAAATACTGAAAGACAAGAAATGAGCATAAAAGATGCTTCAGCGCAAGTGTTAATGTTACTAAAAGAGCCAAAATATCTAAAAATATTGCGAAAAACGAAAATTTTCAGTTTAAAAGTGAATGTTTGAGGTGTATAGAAGGCATTTATTTCATTTTTAGAAAATTTATTTTTTCTCATTTTTCCATGAAAAGTACCGATACCCCCCCCTTTGGGTTCTAGGTGAAAATCTCACTCGGCACAAATCAAACAAAAATGTTTCCATGGTGTGTATTGTTGTTCATTTTCATCAAATAAACAAAATAAAACACACATTAAATACTGAAAGACAAGAAATGAGCATAAAAGATGCTTCAGCGCAAGTGTTAACGTTACTAAAAGAGCCCAAATTTCTAAAAATATTGCGAAAAACAACAATTTTCAGTTTAAGAGTGAATGTTTGAGGTGTATAGAAGGCATTTATTTCATTTTTAGAAAATTTATTTTTTCTCATTTTTCCATGAAAAGTACCGATACCCCCCCTTTGGGTTCTAGGTGAAAATCTCACTCGACACAAATCAAACAAAAATGTTTCCATGGTGGGTATTGTTGTTCATTTTCATCAAATAAACAAAATAAAACCCAGAATAAATAGTGAAAGACAAGAAATGAGCATAAAAGATGCTTCAGCGCAAGTGTTAACGTTACTAAAAGAGCCCAAATTTCTAAAAATATTGCGAAAAACAACAATTTTCAGTTTAAGAGTGAATGTTTGAGGTGTATAGAAGGCATTTATTTCATTTTTAGAAAATTTATTTTTTCTCATTTTTCCATGAAAAGTACCGATACCCCCCCTTTGGGTTCTAGGTGAAAATCTCACTCGACACAAATCAAACAAAAATGTTTCCATGGTGTGTATTGTTGTTCATTTTCATCAAATAAACAAAATAAAACCCAGAATAAATAGTGAAAGACAAGAAATGAGCATAAAAGATGCTTCATTGAAAGTGTTAATGTTACTAAAAGAGCCAAAATTTCTAAAAATATTGCGAAAAACAACAATTTTCAGATTTAGAGTGAATGTTTGAGGTGTATAGAAGGCATTTATTTCATTTTTAGAAAATTTATTTTTTCTCATTTTTCCATGAAAAGTGCCAATACCCCCCCCCCGTTTGGGTTCTAGGTGAAAATCTCACTCGAACATATCAAACAAAAATGTTTCCATGGTGTTTATTTGTATTCATTTTCATCAAATAAACAAAATAAAACCCAGAATAAATACTGAAAGACAAGAAATGAGCATAAAAGATGCTTCAGCGCAAGTGTTAATGTTACTAAAAGAGCCAAAATATCTAAAAATATTGCGAAAAACGAAAATTTTCAGTTTAAAAGTGAATGTTTGAGGTGTATAGAAGGCATTTATTTCATTTTTAGAAAATTTATTTTTTCTCATTTTTCCATGAAAAGTACCGATACCCCCCCCTTTGGGTTCTAGGTGAAAATCTCACTCGGCACAAATCAAACAAAAATGTTTCCATGGTGTGTATTGTTGTTCATTTTCATCAAATAAACAAAATAAAACACACATTAAATACTGAAAGACAAGAAATGAGCATAAAAGATGCTTCAGCGCAAGTGTTAACGTTACTAAAAGAGCCCAAATTTCTAAAAATATTGCGAAAAACAACAATTTTCAGTTTAAGAGTGAATGTTTGAGGTGTATAGAAGGCATTTATTTCATTTTTAGAAAATTTATTTTTTCTCATTTTTCCATGAAAAGTACCGATACCCCCCCTTTGGGTTCTAGGTGAAAATCTCACTCGACACAAATCAAAAAAATATTTTTCCATGGTGTGTATTGTTGTTCATTTTCATCAAATAAACAAAATAAAACCCAGAATAAATACTGAAAGACAAGAAATGAGCATAAAAGATGCTTCAGCGGGGTTGTTATAGTTACTAAAAGAGCCCAAATTTCTAAAAATATTGCGAAAAGCACAATCTTCTGTTTAAGAGTGAATTTTTGAGGTGTATAGAAGGGATTTATTTCATTTTTAGAAAATTTATTTTTTCTCATTTTTCCATGAAAAGTGCCAATACCCCCCCTTTGGGTTCTAGGTGAAAATCTCACTCGACACAAATCAAACAAAAATGTTTCCATGGTGTGTATTGTTGTTCATTTTCATCAAATAAACAAAATAAAACCCAGAATAAATAGTGAAAGACAAGAAATGAGCATAAAAGATGCTTCATTGAAAGTGTTAATGTTACTAAAAGAGCCAAAATTTCTAAAAATATTGCGAAAAACAACAATTTTCAGATTTAGAGTGAATGTTTGAGGTGTATAGAAGGCATTTATTTCATTTTTAGAAAATTTATTTTTTCTCATTTTTCCATGAAAAGTGCCAATACCCCCCCCCCGTTTGGGTTCTAGGTGAAAATCTCACTCGAACATATCAAACAAAAATGTTTCCATGGTGTTTATTTGTATTCATTTTCATCAAATAAACAAAATAAAACCCAGAATAAATACTGAAAGACAAGAAATGAGCATAAAAGATGCTTCAGCGCAAGTGTTAATGTTACTAAAAGAGCCAAAATATCTAAAAATATTGCGAAAAACGAAAATTTTCAGTTTAAAAGTGAATGTTTGAGGTGTATAGAAGGCATTTATTTCATTTTTAGAAAATTTATTTTTTCTCATTTTTCCATGAAAAGTACCGATACCCCCCCCCTTTGGGTTCTAGGTGAAAATCTCACTCGGCACAAATCAAACAAAAATGTTTCCATGGTGTGTATTGTTGTTCATTTTCATCAAATAAACAAAATAAAACACACATTAAATACTGAAAGACAAGAAATGAGCATAAAAGATGCTTCAGCGCAAGTGTTAACGTTACTAAAAGAGCCCAAATTTCTAAAAATATTGCGAAAAACAACAATTTTCAGTTTAAGAGTGAATGTTTGAGGTGTATAGAAGGCATTTATTTCATTTTTAGAAAATTTATTTTTTCTCATTTTTCCATGAAAAGTACCGATACCCCCCCTTTGGGTTCTAGGTGAAAATCTCACTCGACACAAATCAAACAAAAATGTTTCCATGGTGGGTATTGTTGTTCATTTTCATCAAATAAACAAAATAAAACCCAGAATAAATAGTGAAAGACAAGAAATGAGCATAAAAGATGCTTCAGCGCAAGTGTTAACGTTACTAAAAGAGCCCAAATTTCTAAAAATATTGCGAAAAACAACAATTTTCAGTTTAAGAGTGAATGTTTGAGGTGTATAGAAGGGATTTATTTCATTTTTAGAAAATTTATTTTTTCTCATTTTTCCATGAAAAGTGCCAATACCCCCCCTTTGGGTTCTAGGTGAAAATCTCACTCGACACAAATCAAACAAAAATGTTTCCATGGTGTGTATTGTTGTTCATTTTCATCAAATAAACAAAATAAAACCCAGAATAAATAGTGAAAGACAAGAAATGAGCATAAAAGATGCTTCATTGAAAGTGTTAATGTTACTAAAAGAGCCAAAATTTCTAAAAATATTGCGAAAAACAACAATTTTCAGATTTAGAGTGAATGTTTGAGGTGTATAGAAGGCATTTATTTCATTTTTAGAAAATTTATTTTTTCTCATTTTTCCATGAAAAGTGCCAATACCCCCCCCCCGTTTGGGTTCTAGGTGAAAATCTCACTCGAACATATCAAACAAAAATGTTTCCATGGTGTTTATTTGTATTCATTTTCATCAAATAAACAAAATAAAACCCAGAATAAATACTGAAAGACAAGAAATGAGCATAAAAGATGCTTCAGCGCAAGTGTTAATGTTACTAAAAGAGCCAAAATATCTAAAAATATTGCGAAAAACGAAAATTTTCAGTTTAAAAGTGAATGTTTGAGGTGTATAGAAGGCATTTATTTCATTTTTAGAAAATTTATTTTTTCTCATTTTTCCATGAAAAGTACCGATACCCCCCCCTTTGGGTTCTAGGTGAAAATCTCACTCGGCACAAATCAAACAAAAATGTTTCCATGGTGTGTATTGTTGTTCATTTTCATCAAATAAACAAAATAAAACACACATTAAATACTGAAAGACAAGAAATGAGCATAAAAGATGCTTCAGCGCAAGTGTTAACGTTACTAAAAGAGCCCAAATTTCTAAAAATATTGCGAAAAACAACAATTTTCAGTTTAAGAGTGAATGTTTGAGGTGTATAGAAGGCATTTATTTCATTTTTAGAAAATTTATTTTTTCTCATTTTTCCATGAAAAGTACCGATACCCCCCCTTTGGGTTCTAGGTGAAAATCTCACTCGACACAAATCAAACAAAAATGTTTCCATGGTGGGTATTGTTGTTCATTTTCATCAAATAAACAAAATAAAACCCAGAATAAATAGTGAAAGACAAGAAATGAGCATAAAAGATGCTTCAGCGCAAGTGTTAACGTTACTAAAAGAGCCCAAATTTCTAAAAATATTGCGAAAAACAACAATTTTCAGTTTAAGAGTGAATGTTTGAGGTGTATAGAAGGCATTTATTTCATTTTTAGAAAGTTTATTTTTTCTCATTTTTCCATGAAAAGTGCCAATAACCCCCCTTTGGGTTCTAGGTGGAAATCTCACTCGACACAAATCAAACAAAAATGTTTCCATGGTGTGTATTGGTTTTCATTTTCATCAAATAAACAAAAAAAATCCCAGATTTAATACTGAAAGACAAGAAATGAGCATAAAAGATGCTTCAGCGCAAGTGTTAATGTTACTAAAAGAGCCCAAATTTCTAAATATATTGCGAAAAACAACAATTTTCAGATTAAGAGTGAATGTTTGAGGTGTATAGAAGGCATTTTTTTCATTTTTAGAAATTTTAATTTTTTAAATTTTTAATGAAAAGTGCCAATACCCCCCCCTTTGGGTTCTAGATGAAAATCTCACTCGGAAAGAATCAAACAAAAATGTTTCCATGGTGTGTATTGTTGTTCATTTTCATAAAATAAACAAAATAAAACCCAGAATAAATCATACAAGACAAGATATGAGCATAAAAGATGCCTCAGCGCAAGTGTTCATGTTAGTAAAAGAGCCCACATTTCCAAAAATTCCGCGAAAAAACAACAATCTTCCATTATAGAGTGAATGTTTGAGGTGTATAGAAGGCATTTATTTAATTTTTAGAAATTTTAATTTTTCAAATTTTTAATGAAAAGTGCCAATACCCCCCCCTTTGGGTTCTAGGTGAAAATCTCACTCGACACAAATCAAACAAAAATGTTTCCATGGTGTGTATTGTTGTTCATTTTCATCAAATAAACAAAATAAAACCCAGAATAAATCCTGATAGACAAGAAATGAGCATAAAAGATGCTTCAGCGAAAGTGTTAATGCTACTAAAAGAGCCAAAATTTCTAAAAATATTGCGAAAAATAGCAATCTTCTGTTCAAGAGTGAATGTTTGAGGTGTATAGAAGGCATTTATTTCATTTTTAGAAAATTTAATTTTTCACATTTTTCCATGAAAAGTGCCAATACCCCCCCCTTTGGGTTCTAGGTGAAAATGTCACTCGATACAAATCAAACAAAAATGTTTCCATGGAGTGTATTGTTGCTCATTTTCATCGATTAAATAAGTAAAACCCAGAATAAATCATGAAAGATAAGAAATGAGCATAAAAGATGCTTCAGCTCAAGTGTTAAGGTTACTAAAAGAGCCCAAATTTCTGAAAATATTGCGAAAAACAACAATTTTCAGTTTTAGAGTGAATGTTTGAGGTGTATAGAAGCCATTTATTTCATTTTTAGAAAATGTTTTTTTTACATTTTTGCATGAAAAGAGCCAATACCCCCCCCTTTGGGTTCTAGGTGAAAATCTCCTTCGATACAAATCAAACAAAAATGTTTCCATGGTGTGTATTGGTTTTCATTTTCATCAAATAAACAAAATAAAACCCAGAATAAATCCTGAAAAACAAGAAATGAGCATAAAAGATGCATCAGCGGGGTTGTTAATGTTACTTAAAGAGCCAAAATTTCTAAAAAAATTGCGAAAAACAACAATCTTCTGTTATAGAGTGAATGTTTGAGCAGTATAGAAGGCATTTATTTCATTTTTAGAAAATTTTTTTTTTCTCATTTTTCCATGAAAAGTGCCAATAACCCCCTTTGGGTTTTAGGCGAAAATCTAACTCGACACAAATCAAACAAAAATGTTTCCATGGTGTGTATTGTTGTTCATTTTCATCAAATAAACAAAATAAAACCCAGAATAAATAGTGAAAGACAAGAAATGAGCATAAAAGATACTTCAGCGAAAGTGTTAATGTTACTAAAAGAGCCAAAATTTCTAAAAATATTGCGAAAAACAACAATTTTCAGATTTTGAGTGAATGTTTGAGGTGTATAGAAGCCATTTATTTCATTTTTAGAAAATTTAATTTTTCACATTTTTCCATGAAAAGTGCCAATACCCCGCCCTTTGGGTTCTAGGTGAAAATCTCATTCGACACAAATCAACCAAAAATGTTTCCATGGTGTGTATTGTTGTTCATTTTCAATAAATAAAATAATTAAACCCAGAATAAATCCTGAAAGACAAGAAATGAGCATAAAAGATGCTTCAGTGGGATTGTTATAGTTACTAAAAGAGCCCAAATTTCTAAAAATATTGCGAAAAACAACAATTTTCAGTTTAAGAGTGAATGTTTAAGGTGTTTAGAAGGCATTTATTTCATTTTTAGAAAATTTAATTTTTCACATTTTTCCATGAAAAGTGCCAATCCCCCTTTGGGTTCTAGGTGAAAATCTCTCTCGACACAAATCAAACAAAAATGTTTCCATGGTGTGTATTGTTGTTCATTTTCATCAAATAAACAAAATAAAACCCAGAATAAATAGTGAAAGACAAGAAATGAGCATAAAAGATGCTTCATTGAAAGTGTTAATGTTTCTAAAAGAGCCAAAATTTCTAAAAATATTGCGAAAAACAACAATTTTCAGATTTAGAGTGAATGTTTGAGGTATATAGAAGGCATTTATTTCATTTTTAGAAAATTTAATTTTTCACATTTTTCCATGAAAAGTGCCAATACCCCCCCCTTTGGGTTCTAGGTGAAAATCTCACTCGCCACAAATCAAACAAAAATGTTTCCATGGTGTGTATTGTTGTTCATTTCCATCAAATAAACAAAATAAAACCCAGAATAAATCCTGAAAAACAAGAAATGAGCATAAAAGTAGCTTCAGCGCAAGTGTTAATGTTAGTAAAAGAGCCCAAAATTCTAAAAATATTGCGAAAAACAACAATTTTCAGATTTAGAGTGAATGTTTGAGGTGTATATAAGGCATTTATTTCAATTTTAGAAAATTTAATTTTTCACATTTTTCCATGAAAAGTGCCAATTGGGTTCCCTTTGGGTTCTTGGTGAAAATCTCCTTCGATACAAATCAAACAAAAATGTTTCCATGGTGTGTATTGGTTTTCATTTTCATCAAATAAACAAAATAAAACCCAGAATAAATCCTGAAAAACAAGAAATGAGCATAAAAGATGCATCAGCGGGGTTGTTAATGTTACTTAAAGAGCCAAAATTTCTAAAAAAATTGCGAAAAACAACAATCTTCTGTTATAGAGTGAATGTTTGAGCAGTATAGAAGGCATTTATTTCATTTTTAGAAAAATTTTTTTTTCTCATTTTTCCATGAAAAGTGCCAATAACCCCCTTTGGGTTTTAGGCGAAAATCTCACTCGACACAAATCAAACAAAAATGTTTCCATGGTGTGTATTGTTGTTCATTTTCATCAAATAAACAAAATAAAACCCAGAATAAATAGTGAAAGACAAGAAATGAGCATAAAAGATGCTTCATTGAAAGTGTTAATGTTTCTAAAAGAGCCAAAATTTCTAAAAATATTGCGAAAAACAACAATTTTCACATTAAGAGTGAATGTTTGAGGTATATAGAAGGCATTTATTTCATTTTTAGAAAATTTAATTTTTCACATTTTTCCATGAAAAGTGCCCCCCCTTTGGGTTCTAGGTGAAAATCTCACTCGCCACAAATCAAACAAAAATGTTTCCATGGTGTGTATTGTTGTTCATTTCCATCAAACAAACAAAATAAAACCCAGAATAAATCCTGAAAAACAAGAAATGAGCATAAAAGAAGCTTCAGCGCAAGTGTTAATGTTAGTAAAAGAGCCCAAAATTCTAAAAATATTGCGAAAAACCACAATTTTAAGATTTAGAGTGAATGTTTGAGGTGCATAGAAGGCATTTATTTCATTTTTAGAAAATGTTATTTTTCACATTTTTCCATTAAAAGTGCCAATACCCCCCCTTTGGGTTCTAGGTGAAAATCTCACTCGAAACAAATCAAACAAAAATAATTCCATGATGTGTATTGTTGTTCATTTTCATCAAATAAACAAAATAAAACCCAGAATAAATAGTGAAAGACAAGAAATGAGCATAAAAGATGCTTCAGCGAAAGTGTTAATGTTACTAAAAGAGCCAAAATTTCTAAAAATATTGCGAAAAAATACAATTTTCAGATTTAGAGTGAATGTTTGAGGTGTATAGAAGGCATTTATTTCATTTTTAGAAAATTTATTTTTTCTCATTTTTCCATGAAAAAAGCCAATACCCCCCCCTTTGGGTTCTAGGTGAAAATCTCACTCGACACAAATCAAACAAAAATGTTTCCATGGTGTGTATTGTTGTTCATTTTCATTAAATAAACAAAATAAAACCCAGAATAAATCCTGAAACACAGGAAATTAGCATAAAAGATCCTTCAGCGCAAATGTTAATGTTTTTAAAAGAGCCCAAATTTCTAAAATTTTGCGAAAAACAACAATTTTCAGTTTTAGAGTGAATGTTTGACGTGTACAGAAGGCAATTATTTCATTTTTAATTTTTTTACATTTTTCCATGAAAAGTGCCAATACCCCCCCCTTTAGGTTCTAGGGGAAAATCTCACTCGACACTAATCAAAAAAAATGTTTCCATGGTGAGTATTGTTGCACATTTTCATCAAATAAACAAAATAAAACCCAGAATAAATACTGAAAGACAAGAAATGAGCATAAAAGATGCTTCAGCGGAAGTGGTAATGTTACAAAAAGAGCCAAAATTTCTAAAAATATTGCGAAACACAACAATTTTCATTTTTAGAGTGAATGTCTGAGATGTATAGAAGGCATTTATTTCATTTTTAGAAAATGTTACATTTACATTTTTCCATGAAAAGTGCCAATACCCCGCCCTTTGGGTTCTAGGTGAAAATCTCATTCGACACAAATCAACCAAAAATGTTTCCATGGTGTGTAATGTTGTTCATTTTCATTTAATAAACAAAATTAAACCCAGAATAAATCCTGAAAGACAAGAAATGAGCATAAAAGATGCTTCAGTGGGGTTGTTATAGTTACTAAAAGAGCCCAAATTTCTAAAAATATTTCGAAAAACAACAATTTTCAGTTTAAGAGCGAATGTTTAAGGTGTTTAGAAGGCATTTATTTCTTTTTAGAAAATTTAATTTTTCACATTTTTCCATGAAAAGTGCCAATCCCCCTTTGGGTTCTAGGTGAAAATCTCTCTCGACACAAATCAAACAAAAATGTTTCCATGGTGTGTATTGTTGTTCATTTTCATCAAATAAACAAAATAAAACCCTGAATAAATCCTGAAAGACAAGAAATGAGCATAAAAGATGCTTCATTGAAAGTGTTAATGTTACTAAAATAGCCAAAATTTCTAAAAATATTGCGGAAAACAACAATTTTCAGATTTAGAGTGAATGTTTGAGGTGTATAGAAGGCATTTTTTTCATTTTTAGAAAATTTAATTTTTCACATTTTTCCATGAAAAGTGCCAATACCCCCCCCTTTGGGTTCTAGGTGAAAATCTCACTCGACACAAATCAAACAAAAATGTTTCCATGGTGTGTATTGTTGTTCATTTTCATCAAATAAACAAAATAAAACCCAGAATAAATCCTGAAAGACAAGAAATGAGCATAAAAGATGCTTCAGCGCAAATGTTAATGTTATTTAAAGAGCCATAATTTCTAAAAATATTGCGAAAAACAACAATCTTCTGTTTTAGAGTGAATGCTTGAGGTGTATAGAAGGTATTTATTTCATTTTTAGAAAATTTATTTTTTCTCAATCTTCCATGAAAAGTGCCAATACCCCCTTTGGGTTCTAGGTGAAAATCTCACTCGACACAAATCTAACAAAAATATTTCCATGGTGTGTATTGTTGTTCATTTTCATCAAATAAACAAAATAAAACCCAGAATAAATCCTGAAAGACAAGAAATGAGCATAAAAGATGCATCAGCGGGGTTGTTAATTTTACTTAAAGAGCCAAAATTTCTAAAAATATTGCGAAAAACAACAATCTTCTGTTTTAGAGTGAATGTTTAAGGTGTATAGAAGGCATTTATTTCATTTTTAGAAAATTTAATTTTTCACATTTTTCCATGAAAAGTGCCAATACCCCCCCCCTTTGGGTTCTAGGAGAAAATCTCATTCGGCACAAATCAACCAAAAATGTTTCCATGGTGTGTATTGTTGTTCATTTTCATTAAATAAACAAAATTAAACCCAGAATAAATCCTGAAAGACAAGAAATGAGCATAAAAGATGCTTCAGTGGGGTTGTTATAGTTACTAAAAGAGCCCAAATTTCTAAAAATATTGCGAAAAACAACAATTTTCAGTTTAAGAGTGAATGTTTAAGGTGTTTAGAAGGCATTTATTTCATTTTTAGAAAATTTAATTTTTCACATTTTTCCATGAAAAGTGCCAATCCCCCTTTGGGTTCTAGGTGAAAATCTCTCTCGACACAAATCAAACAAAAATTTTTCCATGGTGTGTATTGTTGTTCATTTTCATCAAATAAACAAAATAAAACCCTGAATAAATAGTGAAAGACAAGAAATGAGCATAAAAGATGCTTCATTGAAAGTGTTAATGTTACTAAAATAGCTAAAATTTCTAAAAATATTGCGAAAAACCACAATTTTCAGATTTAGAGTGAATGTTTGAGGTGTATAGAAGGCATTTATTTCATTTTTAGAAAATTTAATTTTCACATTTTTCCATGAAAAGTGCCCTTTGGGTTCTAGGTGAAAATCTCACTCGACACAAATCAAACAAAAATGTTTCCATGGTGTGTATTGTTGTTCATTTTCATCAAATAAACAAAATAAAACCCAGAATAAATCCTGAAAAAAAAAATGAGCATAAAAGAAGCTTTAGCCCAAATGTTAATGTTAGTAAAAGAGCCCAAAATTCTAAAAATATTGCGAAAAACAACAATTTTCAGATTTAGAGTGAATGTTTGAGGTGTATAGAAGGCATTTATTTCATTTTTAGAAAATGTTTTTTTTTTATATTTTTCCATTAAAAGTGCCAATACCCCCCCCTTTGGGTTCTAGGTGAAAATCTCACTCGACACAAATCAAACAAAAATGTTTCCATGGTGTGTATTGTTGTTTATTTTCATCAAATAAACAAAATAAAACCCAGAATAAATCCTGAAAGACAAGAAATGAGCATAAAAGATGCTTCAGCGCAAGTGTTAATGTTACTAAAAGAGCCCAAATTTCTAAAAATATTGCGAAAAACAACAATTTTCAGATTTAGAGTGAATGTTTGAGGTGTATATAAGGCATTTATTTCAATTTTAGAAAATTTAATTTTTCACATTTTTCCATGAAAAGTGCCAATACCCCCCCTTTGTGTTCTAGGTGAAAATCTCACTCGACACAAATCAAACAAAAATGTTTCCATGGTGTTTATTGGTTTTCATTTTCATCAAATAAACAAAAAAAACCCAGAATAAATCCTGAAAGACAAGAAATGAGCATAAAAGATGCATCAGCGGGGTTGTTAATGTACTTAAAGAGCCAAAATTTCTAAAAATATTGCGAAAAACAACAATCTTCTGTTATAGAGTGAATGCTTGAGGTGTATAGAAGGCATTTGTTTCATTTTTAAAAATTTTTTTTTTCTCATTTTTCCATGAAAAGTGCCAATACCCCCCCTTTGGGTTCTAGGTGAAAATCTCACTCGTCGCAAATCAAAAAAATATGTTTCCATGGTGTGTATTGTTGTTCATTTTCATCAAATAAACAAAATAAAACCCAGAATAAATACTGAAAGACAAGAAATGAGCATAAAAGATGCTTCAGCGGAAGTGTTAATGTTACTAAAAGAGCCCAAATTTCTAAAAATATTGCGAAAAGCACAATCTTCTGTTTAAGAGTGAATGTTTGAGGTGTAGAGAAGGGATTTATTTCATTTTTAGAAAATTTAATTTTTCACATTTTTCCATGAAAAGTGCCAATACCCCCCACTTTGGGTTCTAGGTGAAAATCTCACTCGAAAAGAATCAAACAAAAATGTTTCCATGGTGTGTATTGTTGTTCATTTTCATCAAAAAAACAAAATAAAACCTAGAATTAATCATTAAAGACAAGATATGAGCAAAAAAGATGCCTCAGCGCAAGTGTTCATGTTAGTAAAAGAGCCCACATTTCCAAAAATACCGCGAAAAACAACAATCTTCCATTATAGAGTGAATGTTTGAGGTGTATAGAAGGCATTTATTTCATTTTTAGAAATTTTAATTTTTCAAATTTTTAATGAAAAGTGCCAATACCCCCCCCTTTGGGTTCTAGGTGAAAATCTCACTCGAAAAGAATCAAACAAAAATATTTCCATGGTGTGTATTGTTGTTCATTTTCATAAAATAAACAAAATAAAACCCAGAATAAATCATAAAAGACAAGATATGAGCATAAAAGATGCCTCAGCGCAAGTGTTCATGTTAGTAAAAGAGCCCACATTTCCAAAAATACCGCGAAAAACAACAATCTTCCATTATAGAGTGAATGTTTGAGGTGTATAGAAGGCATTTATTTCATTTTTAGAAATTTTAATTTTTCAAATTTTTAATGAAAAGTGCAAATACCCCCCCCCTTTGGGTTCTAGGTGAAAATCTCACTCGACACAAATCAAACAAAAATGTTTCCATAGTGTCTATTGGTTTTCATTTTCATCAAATAAACAAAAAAAAACCCAGAATAAATCCTGAAAGACAAGAAATGAGAATAAAAGATGCTTCAGCGAAAGTGTTAATGTTACTTAAAGAGCAAAAATTTCTAAAAATATTTCGAAAAACAACAATCTTCTGTTTTAGAGTGAATGTTTGAGGTGCATAGAAGGCATTATTTCATTTTTAGAAAGTTTATTTTTCCTCATTTTTCCATGAAAAGTGCCAATCTTTGTGTTCTAGGTGAAAATCTCACGCGACACAAATCAAACAAAAATGTTTCCATGGTGTGTATTGTTGTTCATTTTCATCAAATAAACAAAATAAAACCCAGAATAAATCCTGATAGACAAGAAATGAGCATAAAAGATGCTTCAGCGAAAGTGTTAATGCTACTAAAAGAGCCAAAATTTCTAAAAATATTGCGAAAAATAACAATCTTCTGTTCAAGAGTGAATGTTTGAGGTGTATAGAAGGCATTTATTTCATTTTTAGAAAATTTAATTTTTCACATTTTTCCATGAAAAGTGCCAATACCCCCCCCTTTGGGTTCTAGGTGAAAATGTCACTCGATACATATCAAACAAAAATGTTTCCATGGAGTGTATTGTTGCCCATTTTCATCGATTAAATAAGTAAAACCCAGAATAAATCATGAAAGATAAGAAATGAGCATAAAAGATGCTTCAGCTCAAGTGTTAAGGTTACTAAAAGAGCCCAAATTTCTGAAAATATTGCGAAAAACAACAATCTTCTTTTTTAGAGTGAATGTTTGAGGTGCATAGAAGGCATTTATTTCATTTTTAGAAAATTTAATTATTCACATTTTTTCATGAAATGTGCCAATCCCCTCCCCTCACCCCCTCTTTGGGTTCTAGGTGAAAATCTCACGCGACACAAACCAAACAAAAATGTTTCCATGGTGTGTATTGTTGTTCATTTTCATCAAATAAACAAAATAAAACCCAGAATTAATCCTGAAAGACAAGAAATGAGCATAAAAGATGCTTCAGCAGAAGTGTTAATGTTACTAAAAGAGCCCAAATTTCTAAAAATATTGCGAAAAACAACAATCTTCAGATTAAGAGTGAATGTTTGAGGTGTATAGAAGGCATTTATTTCATTTTTAGAAAATTTATTTTTTCTCATTTTTCCATGAAAAGTGCCAATACCCCCCACTTTGGGTTCTAGGTGAAAATCTCACTCGAAAAGAATCAAACAAAAATGTTTCCATGGTGTGTATTGTTGTTCATTTTCATCAAAAAAACAAAATAAAACCTAGAATTAATCATTAAAGACAAGATATGAGCAAAAAAGATGCCTCAGCGCAAGTGTTCATGTTAGTAAAAGAGCCCACATTTCCAAAAATACCGCGAAAAACAACAATCTTCCATTATAGAGTGAATGTTTGAGGTGTATAGAAGGCATTTATTTCATTTTTAGAAATTTTAATTTTTCAAATTTTTAATGAAAAGTGCCAATACCCCCCCCTTTGGGTTCTAGGTGAAAATCTCACTCGAAAAGAATCAAACAAAAATATTTCCATGGTGTGTATTGTTGTTCATTTTCATAAAATAAACAAAATAAAACCCAGAATAAATCATAAAAGACAAGATATGAGCATAAAAGATGCCTCAGCGCAAGTGTTCATGTTAGTAAAAGAGCCCACATTTCCAAAAATACCGCGAAAAACAACAATCTTCCATTATAGAGTGAATGTTTGAGGTGTATAGAAGGCATTTATTTCATTTTTAGAAATTTTAATTTTTCAAATTTTTAATGAAAAGTGCCAATACCTCCCCCTTTGGGTTCTAGGTGAAAATCTCACTCGACACAAATCAAACAAAAATGTTTCCATGGTGTGTATTGGTTTTCATTTTCATCAAATAAACAAAAAAAAACCCAGAATAAATCCTGAAAGACAAGAAATGAGAATAAAAGATGCTTCAGCGAAAGTGTTAATGTTACTTAAAGAGCAAAAATTTCTAAAAATATTTCGAAAAACAACAATCTTCTGTTTTAGAGTGAATGTTTGAGGTGCATAGAAGGCATTATTTCATTTTTAGAAAGTTTATTTTTCCTCATTTTTCCATGAAAAGTGCCAATCTTTGTGTTCTAGGTGAAAATCTCACGCGACACAAATCAAACAAAAATGTTTCCATGGTGTGTATTGTTGTTCATTTTCATCAAATAAACAAAATAAAACCCAGAATAAATCCTGATAGACAAGAAATGAGCATAAAAGATGCTTCAGCGAAAGTGTTAATGCTACTAAAAGAGCCAAAATTTCAAAAAATATTGCGAAAAATAACAATCTTCTGTTCAAGAGTGAATGTTTGAGGTGTATAGAAGGCATTTATTTCATTTTTAGAAAATTTAATTTTTCACATTTTTCCATGAAAAGTGCCAATACCCCCCCCTTTGGGTTCTAGGTGAAAATGTCACTCGATACATATCAAACAAAAATGTTTCCATGGAGTGTATTGTTGCCCATTTTCATCGATTAAATAAGTAAAACCCAGAATAAATCATGAAAGATAAGAAATGAGCATAAAAGATGCTTCAGCTCAAGTGTTAAGGTTACTAAAAGAGCCCAAATTTCTGAAAATATTGCGAAAAACAACAATCTTCTTTTTTAGAGTGAATGTTTGAGGTGCATAGAAGGCATTTATTTCATTTTTAGAAAATTTAATTTTTCACATTTTTTCATGAAATGTGCCAATCCCCTCCCCTCACCCCCTCTTTGGGTTCTAGGTGAAAATCTCACGCGACACAAACCAAACAAAAATGTTTCCATGGTGTGTATTGTTGTTCATTTTCATCAAATAAACAAAATAAAACCCAGAATTAATCCTGAAAGACAAGAAATGAGCATAAAAGATGCTTCAGCGCAAGTGTTAATGTTACTAAAAGAGCCCAAATTTCTAAAAATATTGCGAAAAACAACAATTTTCAGATTTAGAGTGAATGTTTGAGGTGTATATAAGGCATTTATTTTAATTTTAGAAATTTTAATTTTTCACATTTTTCCATGAAAAGTGCCAATTGGGTTCCCTTTGGGTTCTAGGTGAAAATCTCCTTCGATACAAATCAAACAAAAATGTTTCCATGGTGTGTATTGGTATTCATTTTCATCAAATAAACAAAAAAAACCCAGAATAAATCCTGAAAGACAAGAAATGAGCATAAAAGATGCTTCAGCGCAAGTGTTAATGTTAGTAAAAGAGCCAAAAATTCTAAAAATTTTGCGAAAAACAAAAATTTTCAGATTTAGAGTGAATGTTTGAGGTGTAAAGAAGGCATTTATTTCATTTTTAGAAAATGTTTTTTTCAAATTTTTCCATGAAAAGTGCCAATACCCCCCCCTTTGGGTTCTAGGTGAAAATCTCACTCGACACAAATCAAACAAAAATGTTTCCATGGTGTGTATTGTTGTTCATTTTCATCAAATAAACAAAATAAAACCCAGAATAAATCCTGAAAGACAAGAAATGAGCATAAAAGATGCTTCAGCGCAAGTTTTAATGTTACTAAAAGAGCCAAAATTTCTAAAAATATTCCGGAAAACAACAATTTTCAGTTTTAGAGTGAATGTTTGAGGTGTATAGAGGGCATTTATTTCATATTTAGAAAATTTAATTTTTCACATTTTTCCATGAAAAGTGCCGATACCCCCCCTTTGGGTTCTAGGTGAAAATCTCACTCGACACAAATCAAACAAAAATGTTTCCATGGTGTGTATTGTTGTTCATTTTCATCAAATAAACAAAGTAAAACCCAGAATAAATCCTGAAAGACAAGAAATGAGCAAAAAAGATGCTTCAGCGCAAATGTTAATGTTATTTAAAGAGCCAAAATTTCTAAAAATATTGCGAAAAACAGCAATCTTCTGTTCAAGAGTGAATGTTTGAGGTGTATAGAAGGCATTTATTTCATTTTTAGAAAATTTAATATTTCACATTTTTCCATGAAATGTGCCAATCCCCTCCCCTCACCCCCTCTTTGGGTTCTAGGTGAAAATCTCACGCGACACAAATCAAACAAAAATGTTTCCATGGTGTGTATTGTTGTTAATTTTCATCAAATAAACAAAATAAAACCCAGAATAAATAGTGAAAGACAAGAAATGAGCATAAAAGATGCTTCAGCGAAAGTGTTAATGTTACTAAAAGAGCCCAAATTTCTAAAAATATTGCGAAAAACAACAATTTTCAGATTTAGAGTGAATGTTTGAGGTGTATAGAAGCCATTTATTTCATTTTTAGAAAATTTAATTTTTTACATTTTTCCATGAAAAGTGCCAATACCCCCCCCTTTGGGTTCTAGGTGAAAATCTCACCCGACACAAATCAAACAAAAATGTTTCCATGGTGTGTATTGTTTTCATTTTCATCTAGTAAACAAAATAAAACCCAGAATAAATCCTGAAAGACAAGAAATGAGCATAAAAGATGCTTCAGCGCAAGTGTTAATGTCACTAAAAGAGCCCAAATTTCTAAAAATATTGCGAAAAACAACAATTTTCAGATTTAGAGTGAATGTTTGAGGTGTATATAAGGCATTTATTTCAATTTTAGAAAATTTATTTTTTCACATTTTTCCATGAAAAGTGCCAATTGGGTTCCCTTTGGGTTCTAGGTGAAAATCTTCTTCGATACAAATCAAACAAAAATGTTTCCATGGTGTGTATTGGTTTTCATTTTCATCAAATAAACAAAAAAAACCCAGAATAAATCCTGAAAGACAAGAAATGAGCATAAAAGATGCTTCAGCGAAAGTGTTAATGTTACTAAAAGAGCCAAAATTTCTAAAAATATTGCGAAAAAGAACAATTTTCAGTTTTAGAGTGAATGTTTGAGGTGTATAGAGGGCATTTATTTCATATTTAGAAAATTTAATTTTTCACATTTTTCCATGAAAAGTGCCGATACCCCCCCTTTGGGTTCTAGGTGAAAATCTCACTCGACATAAATCAAACAAAAATGTTTCCATGGTGTGTATTGTTGCTCATTTTCATCAAATAAACAAAGTAAAACCCAGAATAAATCCTAAAAGACAAGAAATGAGCAAAAAAGATGCTTCAGCGCAAATGTTAATGTTATTTAAAGAGCCAAAATTTCTAAAAATATTGCGAAAAACAACAATTTTCAGTTTAAGAGTGAATGTTTGAGGTGCATAGAAGGCATTTATTTCATTTTTAGAAAATGTTATATTTCATATTTTTCCATGAAAAGTGCCATTACCCCCCCCTTTGGGTTCTAGGTGAAAATCTCACTCGACACAAATCAAACAAAAATGTTTCAATGGTGTGTATTGTTGTTCATTTTCATCAAATAAACAAAGTAAAACCCACATTAAATGCTGAAAGACAAGAAATGAGCATAAAAGATGCTTCAGCGCAAGTGTTTATGTTACTAAAAGAGCCAAAATATCTAAAAATATTGCAAAAAACAACTATTTTCAGTTTAAGAGTGAATGTTTGAGGTGTATAGAAGTCATTTATGTCATTTTTAGACAATTTAATTTTTCACATTTTTCCATGAAAAGTGCCAATACCCCCTCCTTTGGGTTCTAGATGAAAATCTCTCTCGACACAAATCAAACAAAAATGTTTCCATGGTGTGTATTGGTGTTCATTTTCATCAAGTAAATAAAATAAAACCCAGAATAAATCCTGAAAGAAAAGAAATGAGCATAAAAGATGCTTCAGCGCAAATGTTAATGTTACTTAAAGAGCCAAAATTTCTAAAAATATTTTGAAAAACAGCAATCTTCTGTTCAAGAGTGAATGTTTGAGGTGTATAGAAGGCATTTATTTCATTTTTAGAAAATTTAATTTTTCACATTTTTCCATGAAAAGTGCCAATACCCCCCCTTTGGGTTCTAAGTGAAAATCTCACTCGACACAAATCAAAAAAAAATGTTTCCATGGTGTGTATTGTTGTTCATTTTCATCAAATAAACAAAACAAAACCAAGAATAAATCCTGAATGACAAGAAATGGGCATAAAAGATGCTTCAGCGCAAGTGTTAATGTTAGTAAAAGAGCCCAAAATTCTAAAAATATTGCGAAAAACAACAATTTTCAGATTCAGAGTGAATGTTTGAGGTGTATAGAAGGCATTTATTTCATTTTTAGAAAATGTTTTTTTTACATTTTTCCATGAAAAGTGCCAATACCCCCCCCTTTGGGTACTAGGTGAAAATCTCCCTCGACATAAATCAAACAAAAAGGTTTTCAAGGTGTGAATTGTTGTTCATTTTCATCAAATAAACAAAATAAAACCCAGAAAAAATCCTGAAAGACAAGAAATGAGCATAATAGATGCTTCAGCGCAAGTGTTAATGTTAGTAAAAGAGCCCAAAATTCTAAAAATATTGCGAAAAACAACAATTTTCAGTTTAAGAGTGAATGTTTGAGGTGCATAGAAGGCATTTATTTCATTTTTAGAAAATTAAATATTTCACATTTTTCCATCAAATGTGCCAATCCCCTCCCCTCACCCCCTCTTTGGGTTCTAGGTGAAAATCTCACGCGACACAAATCAAACAAAAATGTTTCCATTGTGTGTATTGTTTTTCATTTTCATCAAATAAACCAAATAAAACCCAGAATAAATAGTGAAAGACAAGAAATGAGCATTAAAGATGCTTAAGCGGGGTTGTTAATCTTACTAAAAGAGCCCAAATGTTTAAAAATATTGCAAAAAACAACAATTTTCAGATTTAGAGTGAATGTTTGAGGTGTATAGAAGCCATTTATTTCATTTTTAGAAAATTTAATTTTTCACATTTTTCCATGAAAAGTGCCAATACCCCCCTTTGGGTTCAAGGTGAAAATCTCACTCGACACAAATCAAACAAAAATGTTTCCATGGTGTGTATTGTTGTTCATTTTCATCAAATAAACAAAATAAAACCAAGAATAAATCCTGAAAGACAAGAAATGAGCATAAAAGATGCTTCAGCGGGAGTGTAAATGTTACTAAAAGAGCCAAAATTTCTAAAAATATTGCGAAAAACAACAATTTTCAGTTTTAGAGTGAATGTTTGAGGTGTATAGAAGCCATTTATTTCATTTTTAGAAAATGTTTTTTTTACATTTTTCCATGAAAAGAGCCAATACCCCCCCCTTTGGGTTCTAGGTGAAAATCTCACTCGCCACAAATCAATCAAAAATGTTTCCATGGTGTGTATTGTTGTTCATTTTCATCTAGTAAACAAAATAAAACCCAGAATAAATCCTGAAAGACAAGAAATGAGCATAAAAGATGCTTCAGCGCAAGTGTTAATGTTACTAAAAGAGCCCAAATTTCTAAAAATATTGCGAAAAACAACAATCTTCTGTTTTAGAGTGAATGTTTGAGATGTTTAGAAGGCATTTATTTCATTTTTAGAAAATTTAATTTTTCACATTTTTCCATGAAAAGTGCCAATACCCCCCCCCCCTTTGGGTTCTAGGTGAAAATCTCACTCGCCACAAATCAAACAAAAATGTTTCCATGGTGTGTATTGTTGTTCATTTTCATCTAGTAAACAAAATAAAACCCAGAATAAATCCTGAAAGACAAGAAATGAGCATAAAAGATGCTTCAGCGCAAGTGTTAATGTTACTAAAAGAGCCAAAATTTCTAAAAATATTGCGAAAAACAACAATTTTCAGATTTAGAGTAAATGTTTGAGGTGTATATAAGGCATTTATTTCAATTTTAGAATATTTAATTTTTCACATTTTTCCATGAAAAGTGCCAATACCCCCCTTTGGGTTCTAGGTGAAAATCTCACTCGACACAAATCAAACAAAAATGTTTCCATGGTTTGTATTGTTGTTCATTTTCATCAAATAAACAAAATAAAACCAAGAATAAATCCTGAAAGACAAGAAATGAGCATAAAAGATGCTTCAGCGGGAGTGTAAATGTTACTAAAAGAGCCAAAATTTCTAAAAATATTGCGAAAAACAACAATTTTCAGTTTTAGAGTGAATGTTTGAGGTGTATAGAAGCCATTTATTTCATTTTTAGAAAATGTTTTTTTTACATTTTTCCATGAAAAGAGCCAATACCCCCCCCTTTGGGTTCTAGGTGAAAATCTCACTCGCCACAAATCAATCAAAAATGTTTCCATGGTGTGTATTGTTGTTCATTTTCATCTAGTAAACAAAATAAAACCCAGAATAAATCCTGAAAGACAAGAAATGAGCATAAAAGATGCTTCAGCGCAAGTGGTAATGTTACTAAAAGAGCCCAAATTTCTAAAAATATTGCGAAAAACAACAATCTTCTGTTTTAGAGTGAATGTTTGAGATGTTTAGAAGGCATTTATTTCATTTTTAGAAAATTTAATTTTTCACATTTTTCCATGAAAAGTGCCAATACCCCCCCCCCTTTTGGGTTCTAGGTGAAAATCTCACTCGCCACAAATCAAACAAAAATATTCCATGGTGTGTATTGTTGTTCATTTTCATCTAGTAAACAAAATAAAACCCAGAATAAATCCTGAAAGACAAGAAATGAGCATAAAAGATGCTTCAGCGCAAGTGTTAATGTTACTAAAAGAGCCCAAATTTCTAAAAATATTGCGAAAAACAACAATTTTTAAGATTTAGAGTAAATGTTTGAGGTGTATATAAGGCATTTATTTCAATTTTAGAAAATTTAATTTTTCACATTTTTCCATGAAAAGTGCCAATACCCCCCTTTGGGTTCTAGGTGAAAATCTCACTCGACACAAATCAAACAAAAATGTTTCCATGGTGTGTATTGTTGTTCATTTTCATCAAATAAACAAAATAAAACCAAGAATAAATCCTGAAAGACAAGAAATGAGCATAAAAGATGCTTCAGCGGGAGTGTAAATGTTACTAAAAGAGCCAAAATTTCTAAAAATATTGCGAAAAACAACAATTTTCAGTTTTAGAGTGAATGTTTGAGGTGTATAGAAGCCATTTATTTCATTTTTAGAAAATGTTTTTTTTACATTTTTCCATGAAAAGTGCCAATACCCCCCCCTTTGGGTTCTAGGTGAAAATCTCACTCGCCACAAATCAATCAAAAATGTTTCCATGGTGTGTATTGTTGTTCATTTTCATCTAGTAAACAAAATAAAACCCAGAATAAATCCTGAAAGACAAGAAATGAGCATAAAAGATGCTTCAGCGCAAGTGTTAATGTTACTAAAAGAGCCCAAATTTCTAAAAATATTGCGAAAAACAACAATCTTCTGTTTTAGAGTGAATGTTTGAGATGTTTAGAAGGCATTTATTTCATTTTTAGAAAATTTAATTTTTCACATTTTTCCATGAAAAGTGCCAATAAGTTTTTCACATTTTTCCAAGAAAAGTGCCCCTTTGGGTTCTAGGTGAAAATCTCACTCGCCACAAATCAAACAAAAATGTTTCCATGGTGTGTATTGTTGTTCATTTTCATCTAGTAAACAAAATAAAACCCAGAATAAATCCTGAAAGACAAGAAATGAGCATAAAAGATGCTTCAGCGCAAGTGTTAATGTTACTAAAAGAGCCCAAATTTCTAAAAATATTGCGAAAAACAACAATTTTCAGATTTAGAGTAAATGTTTGAGGTGTATATAAGGCATTTATTTCCATTTTAGAAAATTTAATTTTTCACATTTTTCCATGAAAAGTGCCAATACCCCCCCTTTGGGTTCTAGGTGAAAATCTCCTTCGATACAAATCAAACAAAAATGTTTCCATGGTGTGTATTGGTTTTCATTTTCATCAAATAAACAAAAAAAACCCAGAATAAATCCTGAAAGACAAGAAATGAGCATAAAAGATGCATCAGCGGGGTTGTTATAGTTACTTAAAGAGCCAAAATTTCTAAAAATATTGCGAAAAACAACCATTTTCAGATTTAGAGTGAATGTTTGAGGTGTATAGAAGCCATTTATTTCATTTTTAGAAAATTTAATTTTTCACATTTTTCCATGAAAAGTGCCAATACCCCCCCCTTTGGGTTCTAGGCGAAAATCTCACTCGACACAAATCAAACAGAAATGTTTCCATGGTGTGTATTGTTGTTCATTTTCATCAAATAAACAAAATAAAACCCAGAATCAATAGTGAAAGACAAGAAATGAGCATAGGCGATGCTTCAGCGAAAGTGTTAATGTTACTAAAAGAGCCAAAATTTCTAAAAATATTGCGAAAAGCAACAATTTTCAGATTTTGAGTGAATTTTTGAGGTGTATAGAAGCCATTTATTTCATTTTTAAAAAATTTAATTTTTCACATTTTTCCATGAAAAGTGCCAATACCCCCCCCTTTGGGTTCTAGGTGAAAATCTCACTCGACACAAATCAAACAAAAATGTTTCTATTGTGTGTATTGTTGTTCATTTTCATCAAATTAACAAAATAAAACCCAGAATAAATCCTGAAAGACAAGAAATGAGCATAAAAGATGCTTCAGCGAAAGTGTTAATGTTACTAAAAGAGCCAAAATTTCTAAAAATATTGCGAAAAACAACAATTTTCAGTTTTAGAGTGAATGTTTGAGGTGTATAGAGGGCATTTATTTCATATTTAGAAAATTTAATTTTTCACATTTTTCCATGAAAAGTGCCGATACCCCCCCTTTGGGTTCTAGGTGAAAATCTCACCCGCCACAAATCAAACAAAAATGTTTCCATGGTGTGTATTGTTGTTCATTTTCATCTAGTAAACAAAATAAAACCCAGAATAAATCCTGAAAGATAAGAAATGAGCATAAAAGATGCTTCAGCGCGAGTGTTAATGTTACTAAAAGAGCCAAAATTTCTAAAAATATTGCGAAAAACAACAATTTTCAGTTTAAGAGTGAATGTTTGAGGTGCATAGAAGGCATTTATTTCATTTTTAGAAAATGTTATATTTAATATTTTTCCATGAAAAGTGCAATTACCCCCCCTTTGGGTTCTAGGTGAAAATCTCACTTGACACAAATCAAACAAAAATGTTTCCATGGTGTGTATTGTTGTTCATTTTCATCAAATAAACAAAGTAAAACCCACATTAAATACTGAAAGACAAGAAATGAGCATAAAAGATGCTTCAGCGCAAGTGTTTTTGTTACTAAAAGAGCCAAAATATCTAAAAATATTGCGAAAAACAACTATTTTCAGTTTATGAGTGAATGTTTGAGGTGTATAGAAGTCATTTATGTCATTTTTAGAAAATTTAATTTTTCACATTTTTCCATGAAAAGTGCCAATACCCCCCCCTTTGGGTTCTAGATGAAAATCTCACTCGACACAAATCAAACAAAAATGTTTCCATGGTGTGTATTGGTGTTCATTTTCATCAAGTAAACAAAATAAAACCCAGAATAAATCCTGAAAGACAAGAAATGAGCATAAAAGATGCTTCAGCGCAAATGTTTATGTTACTTAAAGAGCCAAAATTTCTAAAAATATTGCGAAAAACAGCAATTTTCTGTTCAAGAGTGAATGTTTGAGGTGTATAGAAGCCATTTATTTCATTTTTAGAAAATTTAATTTTTCACATTTTTCCATGAAAAGTGCCAATACCCCCCCCTTTGGGTTCTAGGTGAAAATCTCACTCGACACAAATCAAAAAAAAATGTTTCCATGGTGTGTATTGTTGTTCATTTTCATCAAATAAACAAAACAAAACCAAGAATAAATTCTGAATGACAAGAAATGGGCATAAAAGATGCTTCAGCGCAAGTGTTAATGTTAGTAAAAGAGCCCAAAATTCTAAAAATATTGCGAAAAACAACAATTTTCAGATTCAGAGTGAATGTTTGAGGTGTATAGAAGGCATTTATTTCATTTTTAGAAAATTTTTTTTTTACATTTTTCCATGAAAAGTGCCAATACCCCCCCCTTTGGGTTCTAGGTGAAAATCTCACTCGACACAAATCAAACAAAAATGTTTCCATGGTGTGTATTGGTGTTCATTTTCATCAAGTAAACAAAATAAAACCCAGAATAAATCCTGAAAGACAAGAAATGAGCATAAAAGATGCTTCAGCGCAAATGTTAATGTTCCTAAAAGAGCCAAAATTTCTAAAAATATTGCGAAAAACAGCAATCTTCTGTTCAAGAGTAAATGTTTGAGGTGTATAGAAGCCATTTATTTCATTTTTAGAAAATTTAATTTTTCACATTTTTCCATGAAAAGTGCCAATACCCCCCCTTTGGGTTCTAGGTGAAAATCTCACTCGACACAAATCAAAAAAAAATGTTTCCATGGTGTGTATTGTTGTTCATTTTCATCTAGTAAACAAAATAAAACCCAGAATAAATCCTGAAAGACAAGAAATGAGCATAAAAGATGCTTCAGCGCAAGTGTTAATGTTAGTAAAAGAGCCCAAATTTCTAAAAATATTGCGAAAAACAACAATTTTCAGATTTAGAGTGAATGTTTGAGGTGTATAGAAGGCATTTATTTCAATTTTAGAAAATTTAATTTTTTTTACATTTTTCCATGAAATGTGCCAATCCCCTCCCCTCACCCCCTCTTTGGGTTCTAGGTGAAAATCTCACGCGACACAAATCAAACAAAAATGTTTCCATGGTGTGTATTGTTGTTCATTTTCATCAAATAAACAAAATAAAACCCAGAATAAATAGTGAAAGACAAGAAATGAGCATAAAAGATGCTTCAGCGCAAGTGTTAATGTTTCTAAAAGAGCCCAAATTTCTAAAAATATTGCGAAAAACAACAATTTTCAGATTTAGAGTGAATGTTTGAGGTGTATAGAAGGCATTTATTTCAATTTTAGAAAATTTAATTTTTTTTACATTTTTCCATGAAAAGTGCCAATAATCCCCCCTTTGGGTTCTAGATGAAAATCTCACTCGACACAAATCAAACAAAAATGTTTCCATGGTGTGTATTGGTGTTCATTTTCATCAAGTAAACAAAAAAAAACCCAGAATAAATCCTGAAAGACAAGAAATGAGCAAAAAAGATGCTTCAGCGCAAATGTTAATGTTATTTAAAGAGCCAAAATTTCTAAAAATATTGCGAAAAACAGCAATCTTCTGTTCAAGAGTGAATGTTTGAGGTGTATAGAAGGCATTTATTTCATTTTTAGAAAATTTAATTTTTCACATTTTTCCATGAAAAGTGCCAATACCCCCCCTTTTGGGTTCTAGGTGAAAATGTCACTCGATACATATCAAACAAAAATGTTTCCATGGAGTGTATTGTTGCTCATTTTCATCAAATTAACAAAATAAAACCAAGAATAAATCCTGAAAGACAAGAAATGAGCATAAAAGATGCTTCAGCGGGGTTGTTATAGTTACTAAAAGAGCCCAAATTTCTAAAAATATTGCGAAAAACAACAATCTTCTTTTTTAGAGTGAATGTATGAGGTGCATAGAAGGCATTTATTTCATTTTTAGAAAATTTAATTTTTCACATTTTTCCATGAAATGTGCCAATCCCCTCCCCTCACCCCCTCTTTGGGTTCTAGGTGAAAATCTCACGCGACACAAATCAAACAAAAATGTTTCCATGGTGTGTATTGTTGTTCATTTTCATCAAATAAACAAAATAAAACCCAGAATAAATAGTGAAAGACAAGAAATGAGCATAAAAGATGCTTCAGTGAAAGTGTTAATGTTACTAAAAGAGCCAAAATTTCTAAAAATATTGCGAAAAACAACAATTTTCAGTTTTAGAGTGAATGTTTGAGGTGTATAGAGGGCATTTATTTCATATTTAGAAAATTTAATTTTTCACATTTTTCCATGAAAAGTGCCAATACCCCCCCCCCTTTGGGTCCTAGGTGAAAATCTCACTCGACACAAATCAAACAAAAATGTTTTCATGGTGTGAATTGTTGTTCATTTTTATCAAATAAACAAAGTAAAACCCACATTAAATACTGAAAGACAAGAAATGAGCATAAAAGATGCTTCAGCGCAAGTGTTAATGTTACTAAAAGAGCCAAAATATCTAAAAATATTGCGAATAACAACTATTTTCAGTTTTAGAGTGAATGTTTGAGGTGTATAGAAGTCATTTATGTCATTTTTAGAAAATTTAATTTTTCACATTTTTCCATGAAAAGTGCCAATAACCCCCCCTTTGGGTTCTAGATGAAAATCTCACTCGACACAAATCAAACAAAAATGTTTCCATGGTGTGTATTGGTGTTCATTTTCATCAAGTAAACAAAATAAAACCCAGAATAAATCCTGAAAGACAAGAAATGAACAAAAAAGATGCTTCAGCGCAAATGTTAATGTTATTTAAAGGGCCAAAATTTCTAAAAATATTGCGAAAAACAGCAATCTTCTGTTCAAGAGTGAATGTTTGAGGTGTATAGAAGGCATTTATTTCATTTTTAGAAAATGTAATATTTCACATTTTTCCATGAAATGTGCCAATCCCCTCCCCTCACCCCCTCTTTGGGTTCTAGGTGAAAATCTCACGCGACACAAATCAAACAAAAATGTTTCCATGGTGTGTATTGTTGTTAATTTTCATCAAATAAACAAAATAAAACCCAGAATAAATAGTGAAAGACAAGAAATGAGCATAAAAGATGCTTCAGCGAAAGTGTTAATGTTACTAAAAGAGCCCAAATTTCTAAAAATATTGCGAAAAACAACAATTTTCAGATTTAGAGTGAATGTTTGAGGTGTATAGAAGCCATTTATTTCATTTTTAGAAAATTTAATTTTTCACATTTTTCCATGAAAAGTGCCAATACCCCCCCCTTTGGGTTCTAGGTGAAAATCTCACTCGACACAAATCAAACAAAAATGTTTCCATGGTGTGTATTGTTTTCATTTTCATCTAGTAAACAAAATAAAACCCAGAATAAATCCTGAAAGACAAGAAATGAGCATAAAAGATGCTTCAGCGCAAGTGTTAATGTTACTAAAAGAGCCCAAATTTCTAAAAATATTGCGAAAAACAACAATTTTCAGATTTAGAGTGAATGTTTGAGGTGTATATAAGGCATTTATTTCAATTTTAGAAAATTTATTTTTTCACATTTTTCCATGAAAAGTGCCAATTGGGTTCCCTTTGGGTTCTAGGTGAAAATCTCCTTCGATACAAATCAAACAAAAATGTTTCCATGGTGTGTATTGGTTTTCATTTTCATCAAATAAACAAAAAAAACCCAGAATAAATCCAGAAAGACAAGAAATGAGCATAAAAGATGCATCAGCGGGGTTTAAATGTTACTTAAAGAGCCAAAATTTCTAAAAATATTGCGAAAAACAACAATCTTCTGTTATAGAGTGAATGTTTGCGGTGTATAAAAGGCATTTATTTCATTTTTAGAAAATTTTTTTTTTCTCATTTTTCCATGAAAAGTGCCAATACCCCCCCCTTTGGGTTCTAGGCGAAAATCTCACTCGACACAAATCAAACAAAAATGTTTCCATGGTGTGTATTGGTTTTCATTTTCATCAAATAAACAAAAAAAAACCCAGAATAAATCCTGAAAGACAAGAAATGAGCATAAAAGATGCATCAGCGGGTTGTTAATGTTACTAAAAGAGCCCCTATTTCTAAAAATATTGCGAAAAACAACAATCTTCTGTTTTAGAGTGAATGTTTGAGGTGTATAGATGGCATTTATTTCAATATTAGAAAATTTAATTTTTTTTCATTTTTCCATAAAAAGTGCCAATACCCCCCCCTTTGGGTTCTAGGTGAAAATCTCACTCGACACAAATCAAACAAAAATGTTTCCATGGTGTGTATTGTTGTTCATTTTCATCAAGTAAACAAAATAAAACCCAGAATAAATCCTGAAAGACAAGAAATGAGCATTAAAGATGCTTCAGCGGGGTTGTTAATGTTACTAAAAGAGCCCAAATTTCTAAAAATATTGCGAAAAACCACAATCTTCTGTTTAAGAGTGAATGTTTGAGGTGTATAGAAGGCATTTATTTCAATTTTAGAAAATTTAATTTTTTTACATTTTTCCATGAAAAGTGCCAATACCCCCCCCTTTGGGTTCTAGGTGAAAATCTCACTCGACACAAATCAAACAAAAATATTTCCATGGTGTGTATTTTTGTTCATTTTCATCAAGTAAACAAAATAAAACCCAGAATAAATCCTGAAAGACAAGTAATGAGCATAAAAGATGCTTCAGCGAATTGTTAATGTTACTAAAAGAGCCCAAAATTCTAAAAATATTGCGAAAAACAACAATTTTTAGATTTAGAGTGAATGTTTGAGGTGCATAGAAGGCATTTATTTCATTTTTAGAAAATGTTTTTTTCACATTTTTCCATGAAAAGTGCCGATACCCCCCCTTTGGGTTCTAGGTGAAAATCTCACTCGACATAAATCAAACAAAAATGTTTCCATGGTGTGTATTGTTGCTCATTTTCATCAAATAAACAAATGAAAACCCAGAATAAATCCTGAAAGATAAGAAATGAGCATAAAAGATGCTTCAGCGCGAGTGTTAATGTTACTAAAAGAGCCAAAATTTCTAAAAATATTGCGAAAAACAACAATTTTCAGTTTAAGAGTGAATGTTTGAGGTGCATAGAAGGCATTTATTTCATTTTTAGAAAATGTTATATTTCATATTTTTCCATGAAAAGTGCCATTACCCCCTCCTTTGGGTTCTAGGTGAAAATCTCACTCGACACAAATCAAACAAAAATGTTTCAATGGTGTGTATTGTTGTTCATTTTCATCAAATAAACAAAGTAAAACCCACATTAAATGCTGAAAGACAAGAAATGAGCATAAAAGATGCTTCAGCGCAAGTGTTTATGTTACTAAAAGAGCCAAAATATCTAAAAATATTGCGAAAAACAACTATTTTCAGTTTAAGAGTGAATGTTTGAGGTGTATAGAAGTCATTTATGTCATTTTTAGAAAATTTAATTTTTCACATTTTTCCATGAAAAGTGCCAATACCCCCTCCTTTGGGTTCTAGATGAAAATCTCACTCGACCCAAATCAAACAAAAATGTTTCCATGGTGTGTATTGGTGTTCATTTTCATCAAGTAAATAAAATAAAACCCAGAATAAATCCTGAAAGAAAAGAAATGAGCATAAAAGATGCTTCAGCGCAAATGTTAATGTTACTTAAAGAGCCAAAATTTCTAAAAATATTTTGAAAAACAGCAATCTTCTGTTCAAGAGTGAATGTTTGAGGTGTATAGAAGGCATTTATTTCATTTTTAGAAAATTTAATTTTTCCATTTTTCCCTGAAAAGTGCCAATACCCCCCCCTTTGGGTTCTAAGTGAAAATCTCACTCGACACAAATCAAAAAAAAATGTTTCCATGGTGTGTATTGTTGTTCATTTTCATCAAATAAACAAAACAAAACCAAGAATAAATCCTGAATGACAAGAAATGGGCATAAAAGATGCTTCAGCGCAAGTGTTAATGTTAGTAAAAGAGCCCAAAATTCTAAAAATATTGCGAAAAACAACAATTTTCAGATTCAGAGTGAATGTTTGAGGTGTATAGAAGGCATTTATTTCAATTTTAGAAAATTTAATTTTTTTTACATTTTTCCATGAAAAGTTCCAATACCCCCCCCTTTGGGTTCTAGGTGAAAATCTCACTCGACACAAATCAAACAAAAAGGTTTTCAAGGTGTGAATTGTTGTTCATTTTCATCAAATAAACAAAATAAAACCCAGAAAAAATCCTGAAAGACAAGAAATGAGCATAAAAGATGCTTCAGCGCAAGTGTTAATGTTAGTAAAAGAGCCCAAAATTCTAAAATATTGCGAAAAACAACAATTTTCAGTTTAAGAGTGAATGTTTGAGGTGCATAGAAGGCATTTATTTCATTTTTAGAAAATTAAATATTTCACATTTTTCCATGAAATGTGCCAATCCCCTCCCCTCACCCCCTCTTTGGGTTCTAGGTGAAAATCTCACGCGACACAAATCAAACAAAAATGTTTCCATTGTGTGTATTGTTGTTCATTTTCATCAAATAAACCAAATAAAACCCAGAATAAATAGTGAAAGACAAGAAATGAGCATAAAAGATGCTTAAGCGGGGTTGTTAATCTTACTAAAAGAGCCCAAATTTTTAAAAATATTGCGAAAAACAACAATTTTCAGTTTTAGAGTGAATGTTTGAGGTGTATAGAAGCCATTTATTTCATTTTTAGAAAATGTTTTTTTTACATTTTTGCATGAAAAGAGCCAATACCCCCCCCTTTGGGTTCTAGGTGAAAATCTCACTCGCCACAAATCAATCAAAAATGTTTCCATGGTGTGTATTGTTGTTCATTTTCATCTAGTAAACAAAATAAAACCCAGAATAAATCCTGAAAGACAAGAAATGAGCATAAAAGATGCTTCAGCGCAAGTGTTAATGTTACTAAAAGAGCCCAAATTTCTAAAAATATTGCGAAAAACAACAATCTTCTGTTTTAGAGTGAATGTTTGAGATGTTTAGAAGGCATTTATTTCATTTTTAGAAAATTTAATTTTTCACATTTTTCCATGAAAAGTGCCAATACCCCCCCCCCCTTTGGGTTCTAGGTGAAAATCTCACTCGCCACAAATCAAACAAAAATGTTTCCATGGTGTGTATTGTTGTTCATTTTCATCTAGTAAACAAAATAAAACCCAGAGTAAATCCTGAAAGACAAGAAATGAGCATAAAAGATGCTTCAGCGCAAGTGTTAATGTTACTAAAAGAGCCAAAATTTCTAAAAATATTGCGAAAAACAACAATTTTCAGATTTAGAGTAAATGTTTGAGGTGTATATAAGGCATTTATTTCAATTTTAGAATATTTAATTTTTCACATTTTTCCATGAAAAGTGCCAATACCCCCCCCCCTTTTGGGTTCTAGGTGAAAATCTCACTCGCCACAAATCAAACAAAAATATTCCATGGTGTGTATTGTTGTTCATTTTCATCTAGTAAACAAAATAAAACCCAGAATAAATCCTGAAAGACAAGAAATGAGCATAAAAGATGCTTCAGCGCAAGTGTTAATGTTACTAAAAGAGCCCAAATTTCTAAAAATATTGCGAAAAACAACAATTTTCAGATTTAGAGTAAATGTTTGAGGTGTATATAAGGCATTTATTTCAATTTTAGAAAATTTAATTTTTCACATTTTTCCATGAAAAGTGCCAATACCCCCCTTTGGGTTCTAGGTGAAAATCTCACTCGACACAAATCAAACAAAAATGTTTCCATGGTGTGTATTGTTGTTCATTTTCATCAAATAAACAAAATAAAACCAAGAATAAATCCTGAAAGACAAGAAATGAGCATAAAAGATGCTTCAGCGGGAGTGTAAATGTTACTAAAAGAGCCAAAATTTCTAAAAATATTGCGAAAAACAACAATTTTCAGTTTTAGAGTGAATGTTTGAGGTGTATAGAAGCCAATTATTTCATTTTTAGAAAATGTTTTTTTTACATTTTTCCATGAAAAGTGCCAATACCCCCCCCTTTGGGTTCTAGGTGAAAATCTCACTCGACACAAATCAAAAAAAAATGTTTCCATGGTGTGTATTGTTGTTCATTTTCATCAAATAAACAAAACAAAACCAAGAATAAATTCTGAATGACAAGAAATGGGCATAAAAGATGCTTCAGCGCAAGTGTTAATGTTAGTAAAAGAGCCCAAAATTCTAAAAATATTGCGAAAAACAACAATTTTCAGATTCAGAGTGAATGTTTGAGGTGTATAGAAGGCATTTATTTCATTTTTAGAAAATTTAATTTTTCACATTTTTCCATGAAAAGTGCCAATACCCCCCCCTTTGGGTTCTAGGTGAAAATCTCACTCGCCACAAATCAATCAAAAATGTTTCCATGGTGTGTATTGTTGTTCATTTTCATCTAGTAAACAAAATAAAACCCAGAATAAATCCTGAAAGACAAGAAATGAGCATAAAAGATGCTTCAGCGCAAGTGTTAATGTTACTAAAAGAGCCCAAATTTCTAAAAATATGGCGAAAAACAACAATCTTCTGTTTTAGAGTGAATGTTTGAGATGTTTAGAAGGCATTTATTTCATTTTTAGAAAATTTAATTTTTCACATTTTTCCATGAAAAGTGCCAATAAGTTTTTCACATTTTTCCAAGAAAAGTGCCCCTTTGGGTTCTAGGTGAAAATCTCACTCGCCACAAATCAAACAAAAATGTTTCCATGGTGTGTATTGTTGTTCATTTTCATCTAGTAAACAAAATAAAACCCAGAATAAATCCTGAAAGACAAGAAATGAGCATAAAAGATGCTCCAGCGCAAGTGTTAATGTTACTAAAAGAGCCCAAATTTCTAAAAATATTGCGAAAAACAACAATTTTCAGATTTAGAGTAAATGTTTGAGGTGTATATAAGGCATTTATTTCAATTTTAGAAAATTTAATTTTTCACATTTTTCCATGAAAAGTGCCAATACCCCCCCTTTGGGTTCTAGGTGAAAATCTCCTTCGATACAAATCAAACAAAAATGTTTCCATGGTGTGTATTGGTTTTCATTTTCATCAAATAAACAAAAAAAACCCAGAATAAATCCTGAAAGACAAGAAATGAGCATAAAAGATGCATCAGCGGGGTTGTTATAGTTACTTAAAAGGCCAAAATTTCTAAAAATATTGCGAAAAACAACCATTTTCAGATTTAGAGTGAATGTTTGAGGTGTATAGAAGCCATTTATTTCATTTTTAGAAAATTTAATTTTTCACATTTTTCCATGAAAAGTGCCAATACCCCCCCCTTTGGGTTCTAGGCGAAAATCTCACTCGACACAAATCAAACAGAAATGTTTCCATGGTGTGTATTGTTGTTCATTTTCATCAAATAAACAAAATAAAACCCAGAATCAATAGTGAAAGACAAGAAATGAGCATAGGCGATGCTTCAGCGAAAGTGTTAATGTTACTAAAAGAGCCAAAATTTCTAAAAATATTGCGAAAAGCAACAATTTTCAGATTTTGAGTGAATTTTTGAGGTGTATAGAAGCCATTTATTTCATTTTTAAAAAATTTAATTTTTCACATTTTTCCATGAAAAGTGCCAATACCCCCCCCTTTGGGTTCTAGGTGAAAATCTCACTCGACACAAATCAAACAAAAATGTTTCCATTGTGTGTATTGTTGTTCATTTTCATCAAATTAACAAAATAAAACCCAGAATAAATCCTGAAAGACAAGAAATGAGCATAAAAGATGCTTCAGCGAAAGTGTTAATGTTACTAAAAGAGCCAAAATTTCTAAAAATATTGCGAAAAACAACAATTTTCAGTTTTAGAGTGAATGTTTGAGGTGTATAGAGGGCATTTATTTCATATTTAGAAAATTTAATTTTTCACATTTTTCCATGAAAAGTGCCGATACCCCCCCTTTGGGTTCTAGGTGAAAATCTCACTCGACATAAATCAAACAAAAATGTTTCCATGGTGTGTATTGTTGCTCATTTTCATCAAATAAACAAAGTAAAACCCACATTAAATACTGAAAGACAAGAAATGAGCATAAAAGATGCTTCAGCGCAAGTGTTTTTATTACTAAAAGAGCCAAAATATCTAAAAATATTGCGAAAAACAACTATTTTCAGTTTAAGAGTGAATGTTTGAGGTGTATAGAAGTCATTTATGTCATTTTTAGAAAATTTAATTTTTCACATTTTTCCATGAAAAGTGCCAATACCCCCTCCTTTGGGTTCTAGATGAAAATCTCACTCGACACAAATCAAACAAAAATGTTTCCATGGTGTGTATTGGTGTTCATTTTCATCAAGTAAACAAAATAAAACCCAGAATAAATCCTGAAAGACAAGAAATGAGCATAAAAGATGCTTCAGCGCAAATGTTAATGTTACTTAAAGAGCCAAAATTTCTAAAAATATTGCGAAAAACAGCAATCTTCTGTTCAAGAGTGAATGTTTGAGGTGTATAGAAGCCATTTATTTCATTTTTAGAAAATTTAATTTTTCATATTTTTCCATGAAAAGTGCCAATACCCCCCCCTTTGGGTTCTAGGTGAAAATCTCACTCGACACAAATCAAAAAAAAATGTTTCCATGGTGTGTATTGTTGTTCATTTTCATCAAATAAACAAAACAAAACCAAGAATAAATTCTGAATGACAAGAAATGGGCATAAAAGATGCTTCAGCGCAAGTGTTAATGTTAGTAAAAGAGCCCAAAATTCTAAAAATATTGCGAAAAACAACAATTTTCAGATTCAGAGTGAATGTTTGAGGTGTATAGAAGGCATTTATTTCATTTTTAGAAAATGTTTTTTTTACATTTTTCCATGAAAAGTGCCAATACCCCCCCCCTTTGGGTTCTAGGTGAAAATCTCACTCGACACAAATCAAACAAAAATGTTTCCATGGTGTGTATTGGTGTTCATTTTCATCAAGTAAACAAAATAAAACCCAGAATAAATCCTGAAAGACAAGAAATGAGCATAAAAGATGCTTCAGCGCAAGTGTTAATGTTAGTAAAAGAGCCCAAATTTCTAAAAATATTGCGAAAAACAACAATTTTCAGATTTAGAGTGAATGTTTGAGGTGTATAGAAGGCATTTATTTCAATTTTAGAAAATTTAATTTTTTTTACATTTTTCCATGAAATGTGCCAATCCCCTCCCCTCACCCCCTCTTTGGGTTCTAGGTGAAAATCTATCTCGACACAAATCAAACAAAAATGTTTCCATGGTGTGAATTGTTGTTCATTTTCATCAAATAAACAAAATAAAACCCAGAAAAAATCCTGAAAGACAAGAAATGAGCATAAAAGATGCTTCAGCGCAAGTGTTAATGTTAGTAAAAGAGCCCAAAATTCTAAAAATATTGCGAAAAACAACAATTTTCAGTTTAAGAGTGAATGTTTGAGGTGTATAGAAGGCATTTATTTCAATTTTAGAAAATTTAATTTTTTTTACATTTTTCCATGAAATGTGCCAATCCCCTCCCCTCACCCCCTCTTTGGGTTCTAGGTGAAAATCTCACTCGACACAAATCAAAAAAAAATGTTTCCATGGTGTGTATTGTTGTTCATTTTCATCAAATAAACAAAACAAAACCAAGAATAAATCCTGAAAGACAAGAAATGGGCATAAAAGATGCTTCAGCGCAAGTGTTAATGTTAGTAAAAGAGCCCAAAATTCTAAAAATATTGCGAAAAACAACAATTTTCAGATTCAGAGTGAATGTTTGAGGTGTATAGAAGCCATTTATTTCATTTTTAGAAAATTTAATTTTTCACATTTTTCCATGAAAAGTGCCAATACCCCCCTTTAGGTTCTAGGTGAAAATCTCACTCGACAAAAATCAAACAAAAATGTTTCCATGGTGTGTATTGTTGTTCATTTTCATCAAATAAACAAAATAAAACCAAGAATAAATCCTGAAAGACAAGAAATGAGCATAAAAGATGCTTCAGCGGGAGTGTAAATGTTACTAAAAGAGCCAAAATTTCTAAAAATATTGCGAAAAACAACAATTTTCAGTTTTAGAGTGAATGTTTGAGGTGTATAGAAGCCATTTATTTCATTTTTAGAAAATGTTTTTTTTACATTTTTCCATGAAAAGTGCCAATACCCTAAAGTGCCAAAAGTGCCCTTTGGGTTCTAGGTGAAAATCTCACTCGGCACAAATCAATCAAAAATGTTTCCATGGTGTGTATTGTTGTTCATTTTCATCTAGTAAACAAAATAAAACCCAGAATAAATCCTGAAAGACAAGAAATGAGCATAAAAGATGCTTCAGCGCAAGTGTTAATGTTAGTAAAAGAGCCCAAATTTCTAAAAATATTGCGAAAAACAACAATCTTCTGTTTTAGAGTGAATGTTTGAGATGTTTAGAAGGCATTTATTTCATTTTTAGAAAATTTAATTTTTCACATTTTTCCATGAAAAGTGCCAATAAGTTTTTCACATTTTTCCAAGAAAAGTGCCCCTTTGGGTTCTAGGTGAAAATCTCACTCGCCACAAATCAAACAAAAATGTTTCCATGGTGTGTATTGTTGTTCATTTTCATCTAGTAAACAAAATAAAACCCAGAATAAATCCTGAAAGACAAGAAATGAGCATAAAAGATGCTTCAGCGCAAGTGTTAATGTTACTAAAAGAGCCCAAATTTCTAAAAATATTGCGAAAAACAACAATCTTCTGTTTTAGAGTGAATGTTTGAGATGTTTAGAAGGCATTTATTTCATTTTTAGAAAATTTAATTTTTCACATTTTTCCATGAAAAGTTCCAATACCCCCCCCTTTGGGTTCTAGGTGAAAATCTCACTCGACACAAATCAAAAAAAAATGTTTCCATGGTGTGTATTGTTGTTCATTTTCATCAAATAAACAAAACAAAACCAAGAATAAATCCTGAATGACAAGAAATGGGCATAAAAGATGCTTCAGCGCAAGTGTTAATGTTAGTAAAAGAGCCCAAAATTCTAAAAATATTGCGAAAAACAACAATTTTCAGATTCAGAGTGAATGTTTGAGGTGTATAGAAGCCATTTATTTCATTTTTAGAAAATTTAATTTTTCACATTTTTCCATGAAAAGTACCAATACCCCCCTTTGGGTTCTAGGTGAAAATCTCACTCGACACAAATCAAACAAAAATGTTTCCATGGTGTGTATTGTTGTTCATTTTCATCAAATAAACAAAATAAAATCAAGAATAAATCCTGAAAGACAAGAAATGAGCATAAAAGATGCTTCAGCGGGAGTGTAAATGTTACTAAAAGAGCCAAAATTTCTAAAAATATTGCGAAAAACAACAATTTTCAGTTTTAGAGTGAATGTTTGAGGTGTATAGAAGCCATTTATTTCATTTTTAGAAAATGTTTTTTTTACATTTATCCATGAAAAGTGCCAATACCCCCCCCTTTGGGTTCTAGGTGAAAATCTCACTCGGACAAATCAATCAAAAATGTTTCCATGGTGTGTATTGTTGTTCATTTTCATTTAGTAAACAAAATAAAACCCAGAATAAATCCTGAAAGACAAGAAATGAGCATTAAATATGCTTCAGCGCAAGTGTTAATGTTACTAAAAGAGCCCAAATTTCTAAAAATATTGCGAAAAACAACAATCTTCTGTTTTAGAGTGAATGTTTGAGATGTTTAGAAGGCATTTATTTCATTTTTAGAAAATTTAATTTTTCACATTTTTCCATGAAAAGTTCCAATACCCCCCCCCTTTGGGTTCTAGGTGAAAATCTCACTCGACACAAATCAAAAAAAAATGTTTCCATGGTGTGTATTGTTGTTCATTTTCATCAAATAAACAAAACAAAACCAAGAATAAATCCTGAATGACAAGAAATGGGCATAAAAGATGCTTCAGCGCAAGTGTTAATGTTAGTAAAAGAGCCCAAAATTCTAAAAATATTGCGAAAAAAAAAAATTTTCAGATTCAGAGTGAATGTTTGAGGTGTATAGAAGGCATTTATTTCATTTTTAGAAAATGTTTTTTTTACATTTTTCCATGAAAAGTGCCAATACCCCCCCCTTTGGGTTCTAGGTGAGAATCTCACTCGCCACAAATCAAACAAAAATGTTTCCATGGTGTGTATTGTTGTTCATTTTCATCTAGTAAACAAAATAAAACCCAGAATAAATCCTGAAAGACAAGAAATGAGCATAAAAGATGCTTCAGCGCAAGTGTTAATGTTACTAAAAGAGCCCAAATTTCTAAAAATATTGCGAAAAACAACAATTTTCAGATTTAGAGTGAATGTTTGAGGTGTATATAAGGCATTTATTTCAATTTTAGAAAATTTAATTTTTCACATTTTTCCATGAAAAGTGCCAATACCCCCCCTTTGGGTTCTAGGTGAAAATCTCCTTCGATACAAATCAAACAAAAATGTTTCCATGGTGTGTATTGGTTTTCATTTTCATCAAATAAACAAAAAAAAACCCAGAATAAATCCTGAAAGACAAGAAATGAGCATAAAAGATGCATCAGCGGGGTTGTTAATGTTACTTAAAGAGCCAAAATTTCTAAAAATATTGCGAAAAACAACAATCTTCTGTTATAGAGTGAATGTTTGCGGTGTATAGAAGGCATTTATTTCATTTTTAGAAAATTTTTTTTTTCTCATTTTTCCATGAAAAGTGCCAATACCCCCCCCTTTGGGTTCTAGGCGAAAATCTCACTCGACTCAAATCAAACAAAAATGTTTCCATTGTGTGTATTGTTGTTCATTTTCATCAAATAAACAAAATAAAACCCAGAATAAATAGTGAAAAACAAGAAATGAGCATAAAAGATGCTTCAGCGAAAGTGTTAATGTTACTAAAAGAGCCAAAATTTCTAAAAATATTGCGAAAAACAACAATTTTCAGATTTTGAGTGAATGTTTGAGGTGTATAGAAGCCATTTATTTCATTTTTAGAAAATTTAATTTTTCACATTTTTCCATGAAAAGTGCCAATACCCCCCCCTTTGGGTTCTAGGTGAAAATCTCACTCGACACAAATCAAAAAAAAATGTTTCCATCGTGTGTATTGTTGTTCATTTTCATCAAATTAACAAAATAAAACCCAGAATAAATCCTGAAAGACAAGAAATGAGCATAAAAGATGCTTCAGCGCAAGTTTTAATGTTACTAAAAGAGCCCAAATTTCTAAAAATATTGCGAAAAACAACAATTTTCAGATTTAGAGTGAATGTTTGAGGTGTATATAAGGCATTTATTTCAATTTTAGAAAATTTATTTTTTCACATTTTTCCATGAAAAGTGCCAATTGGGTTCCCTTTGGGTTCTAGGTGAAAATCTCCTTCGATACAAATCAAACAAAAATGTTTCCATGGTGTGTATTGGTTTTCATTTTCATCAAATAAACAAAAAAAACCAAGAATAAATCCTGAAAGACAAGAAATGAGCATAAAAGATGCATCAGCGGGGTTGTTAATGTTACTTAAAGAGCCAAAATTTCTAAAAATATTGCGAAAAACAACAATTTTCAGATTTAGAGTGAATGTTTGAGGTATATAAGGCATTTATTTCAATTTTAGAAAATTTAATTTTTCACATTTTTCCATGAAAAGTGCCAATACCCCCCCCTTTGGGTTCTAGGCGAAAATCTCACTCGACACAAATCAAACAGAAATGTTTCCATGGTGTGTATTGTTGTTCATTTTCATCAAATAAACAAAATAAAACCCAGAATCAATAGTGAAAGACAAGAAATGAGCATAGGCGATGCTTCAGCGCAAGTGTTAATGTTACTAAAAGAGCCCAAATTTCTAAAAATATGGCGAAAAAACAACAATCTTCTGTTTTAGAGTGAATGTTTGAGATGTTTAGAAGGCATTTATTTCATTTTTAGAAAATTTAATTTTTCACATTTTTCCATGAAAAGTGCCAATAAGTTTTTCACATTTTTCCAAGAAAAGTGCCCCTTTGGGTTCTAGGTGAAAATCTCACTCGCCACAAATCAAACAAAAATGTTTCCATGGTGTGTATTGTTGTTCATTTTCATCTAGTAAACAAAATAAAACCAAGAATAAATCCTGAAAGACAAGAAATGAGCATAAAAGATGCTCCAGCGCAAGTGTTAATGTTACTAAAAGAGCCCAAATTTCTAAAAATATTGCGAAAAACAACAATTTTCAGATTTAGAGTAAATGTTTGAGGTGTATATAAGGCATTTATTTCAATTTTAGAAAATTTAATTTTTCACATTTTTCCATGAAAAGTGCCAATACCCCCCCTTTGGGTTCTAGGTGAAAATCTCCTTCGATACAAATCAAACAAAAATGTTTCCATGGTGTGTATTGGTTTTCATTTTCATCAAATAAACAAAAAAAACCCAGAATAAATCCTGAAAGACAAGAAATGAGCATAAAAGATGCATCAGCGGGGTTGTTATAGTTACTTAAAGAGCCAAAATTTCTAAAAATATTGCGAAAAACAACCATTTTCAGATTTAGAGTGAATGTTTGAGGTGTATAGAAGCCATTTATTTCATTTTTAGAAAATTTAATTTTTCACATTTTTCCATGAAAAGTGCCAATACCCCCCCCTTTGGGTTCTAGGCGAAAATCTCACTCGACACAAATCAAACAGAAATGTTTCCATGGTGTGTATTGTTGTTCATTTTCATCAAATAAACAAAATAAAACCCAGAATCAATAGTGAAAGACAAGAAATGAGCATAGGCGATGCTTCAGCGAAAGTGTTAATGTTACTAAAAGAGCCAAAATTTCTAAAAATATTGCGAAAAGCAACAATTTTCAGATTTTGAGTGAATTTTTGAGGTGTATAGAAGCCATTTATTTCATTTTTAAAAATTTAATTTTTCACATTTTTCCATGAAAAGTGCCAATACCCCCCCCTTTGGGTTCTAGGTGAAAATCTCACTCGACACAAATCAAACAAAAATGTTTCCATTGTGTGTATTGTTGTTCATTTTCATCAAATTAACAAAATAAAACCCAGAATAAATCCTGAAAGACAAGAAATGAGCATAAAAGATGCTTCAGCGAAAGTGTTAATGTTACTAAAAGAGCCAAAATTTCTAAAAATATTGCGAAAAACAACAATTTTCAGTTTTAGAGTGAATGTTTGAGGTGTATAGAGGGCATTTATTTCATATTTAGAAAATTTAATTTTTCACATTTTTCCATGAAAAGTGCCGATACCCCCCCTTTGGGTTCTAGGTGAAAATCTCACTCGACATAAATCAAACAAAAATGTTTCCATGGTGTGTATTGTTGCTCATTTTCATCAAATAAACAAAGTAAAACCCACATTAAATACTGAAAGACAAGAAATGAGCATAAAAGATGCTTCAGCGCAAGTGTTTTTATTACTAAAAGAGCCAAAATATCTAAAAATATTGCGAAAAACAACTATTTTCAGTTTAAGAGTGAATGTTTGAGGTGTATAGAAGTCATTTATGTCATTTTTAGAAAATTTAATTTTTCACATTTTTCCATGAAAAGTGCCAATACCCCCTCCTTTGGGTTCTAGATGAAAATCTCACTCGACACAAATCAAACAAAAATGTTTCCATGGTGTGTATTGGTGTTCATTTTCATCAAGTAAACAAAATAAAACCCAGAATAAATCCTGAAAGACAAGAAATGAGCATAAAAGATGCTTCAGCGCAAATGTTAATGTTACTTAAAGAGCCAAAATTTCTAAAAATATTGCGAAAAACAGCAATCTTCTGTTCAAGAGTGAATGTTTGAGGTGTATAGAAGCCATTTATTTCATTTTTAGAAAATTTAATTTTTCACATTTTTCCATGAAAAGTGCCAATACCCCCCCCTTTGGGTTCTAGGTGAAAATCTCACTCGACACAAATCAAAAAAAAATGTTTCCATGGTGTGTATTGTTGTTCATTTTCATCAAATAAACAAAACAAAACCAAGAATAAATTCTGAATGACAAGAAATGGGCATAAAAGATGCTTCAGCGCAAGTGTTAATGTTAGTAAAAGAGCCCAAAATTCTAAAAATATTGCGAAAAACAACAATTTTCAGATTCAGAGTGAATGTTTGAGGTGTATAGAAGGCATTTATTTCATTTTTAGAAAATGTTTTTTTTACATTTTTCCATGAAAAGTGCCAATACCCCCCCCCTTTGGGTTCTAGGTGAAAATCTCACTCGACACAAATCAAACAAAAATGTTTCCATGGTGTGTATTGGTGTTCATTTTCATCAAGTAAACAAAATAAAACCCAGAATAAATCCTGAAAGACAAGAAATGAGCATAAAAGATGCTTCAGCGCAAGTGTTAATGTTAGTAAAAGAGCCCAAATTTCTAAAAATATTGCGAAAAACAACAATTTTCAGATTTAGAGTGAATGTTTGAGGTGTATAGAAGGCATTTATTTCAATTTTAGAAAATTTAATTTTTTTTACATTTTTCCATGAAATGTGCCAATCCCCTCCCCTCACCCCCTCTTTGGGTTCTAGGTGAAAATCTATCTCGACACAAATCAAACAAAAATGTTTCCATGGTGTGAATTGTTGTTCATTTTCATCAAATAAAACAAAATAAAACCCAGAAAAAAAATCCTGAAAGACAAGAAATGAGCATAAAAGATGCTTCAAGCGCAAGTGTTAATGTTAGTAAAAGAGCCCAAAAATTCTAAAAATATTGCGAAAAACAACAATTTTCAGTTTAAGTGTGAATGTTTGAGGTGTATAGAAGGCATTTATTTCAATTTTAGAAAATTTAATTTTTTTTTAACCTTTTTCCATGAAATGTGCCAATCCCCTCCCCCTCACCCCCTCTTTGGGTTCTAGGTGAAAATCTCACTCGACATCAAATCAAAAAAAAATGTTTCCATGGTGTGTATTGTTGTTCATTTTCATCAAATAAACAAAACAAAACCAAGAATAAATCCTGAAAGACAAGAAATGGGCATAAAAGATGCTTCAGCGCAAGTGTTAATGTTAGTAAAAGAGCCCAAAATTCTAAAAATATTGCGAAAAAACAACAATTTTCAGATTCAGAGTGAATGTTTGAGGTGTATAGAAGCCATTTATTTCATTTTTAAGAAAATTTAATTTTTCACATTTTTCCATGAAAAGTGCCAATACCCCCCTTTAGGTTCTAGGTGAAAAATCTCACTCGACAAAAATCAAACAAAAATGTTTCCATGGTGTGTATTGTTGTTCATTTTCATCAAATAAACAAAATAAAACCAAGAATAAATCCTGAAAGACAAGAAATGAGCATAAAAGATGCTTCAGCGGGAGTGTAAATGTTACTAAAAGAGCCAAAATTTCTAAAAATATTGCGAATAATACAACAATTTTCAGTTTTAGAGTGAATGTTTGAGGTGTATAGAAGCCATTTATTTCATTTTTAGAAATGTTTTTTTTACATTTTTCCATGAAAAGTGCCAATACCCTAAAGTGCCAAAAGTGCCCTTTGGGTTCTAGGTGAAAATCTCACTCGGCACAAATCAATCAAAAATGTTTCCATGGTGTGTATTGTTGTTCATTTTCATCTAGTAAACAAAATAAAACCCAGAATAAATCCTGAAAGACAAGAAATGAGCATAAAAGATGCTTCAGCGCAAGTGTTTAATGTTAGTAAAAGAGCCCAAATTTCTAAAAATATTGCGAAAAAACAACAATCTTCTGTTTTAGAGTGAATGTTTGAGATGTTTAGAAGGCATTTATTTCATTTTTAGAAAATTTAATTTTTCACAATTTTTCCATGAAAAGTGCCAATAAGTTTTTCACATTTTTCCAAGAAAAGTGCCCCTTTGGGTTCTAGGTGAAAATCTCACTCGCCACAAATCAAACAAAAATGTTTCCATGGTGTGTATTGTTGTTCATTTTCATCTAGTAAACAAAATAAAACCCAGAATAAATCCTGAAAGACAAGAAATGAGCATAAAAGATGCTTCAGCGCAAGTGTTAATGTTACTAAAAGAGCCCAAATTTCTAAAAATATTGCGAAAAACAACAATCTTCCTGTTTTAGAGTGAATGTTTGAGATGTTTAGAAGGCATTTATTTCATTTTTAGAAAATTTAATTTTTCTACATTTTTCCATGAAAAGTTCCAATACCCCCCCCTTTGGGTTCTAGGTGAAAAATCTCACTCGACACAAATCAAAAAAAAAATGTTTCCATGGTGTGTATTGTTGTTCATTTTCATCAAATAAACAAAACAAAACCAAGAATAAATCCTGAATGACAAGAAATGGGCATAAAAGATGCTTCAGCGCAAGTGTTAATGTTAGTAAAAGAGCCCAAAATTCTAAAAATATTGCGAAAAACAACAATTTTTCAGATTCAGAGTGAATGTTTGAGGTGTATAGAAGCCATTTATTTCATTTTTAGAAATTTTAATTTTTCACATTTTTTCCATGAAAAGTACCAATACCCCCCTTTGGGTTCTAGGTGAAAATCTCACTCGACACAAATCAAACAAAAATTGTTTCCATGGTGTGTATTGTTGTTCATTTTCATCTAATAAACAAAATAAAATCAAGAAATAAACTCCTGAAAGACAAGAAATGAGCATAAAAGATGCTTCAGCGGGAGTGTAAATGTTACTAAAAGAGCCAAAATTTCTAAAAATATTGCGAAAAACAACAATTTTCAGGTTTAGAGTGAATGTTTGAGGTGTATAGAAGCCATTTATTTCATTTTTAGAAATGTTTTTTTTTACATTTATCCATGAAAAGTGCCAATACCCCCCCCCTTTGGGTTCTAGGTGAAAATTCTCACTCGGACAAAATCAATCAAAAATGTTTCCATGGGTGTGTATTGTTGTTCATTTTCATTTAGTAAACAAAATAAAACCCAGAATAAATCCTGAAAGACAAGAAATGAGCATAAAATATGCTTCAGTCGCAAGTGTTAATGTTACTAAAAAGAGCCCAAATTTCTAAAAATATTGCGAAAAACAACAATCTTCTGTTTTAGAGTGAATGTTTGAGATGTTTAGAAGGCATTTATTTCATTTTTAGAAAATTTAATTTTTCACATTTTTCCATGAAAAGTTCCAATACCCCCCCCCCCCCTTTTGGGTTCTAGGTGAAAATCTCACTCGACACAAAATCAAAAAAAAATGTTTCCATGGTGTGTATTGTTGTTCATTTTACATCAAATAAACAAAACAAAACCAAGAATAAATCCTGAATGACAAGAAATGGGCATAAAAGATGCTTCAGCGCAAGTGTTAATGTTAGTAAAAGAGCCCAAAATTCTAAAAATATTGCGAAAAAAAAAAAATTTTCAGATTCAGAGTGAATGTTTGAGGTGTATAGAAGGCATTTATTTCATTTTTAGAAAATGTTTTTTTTACATTTTTCCATGAAAAGTGCCAATACCCCCCCCCTTTGGGTTCTAGGTGAGAATCTCACTCGCCACAAATCAAACAAAAATGTTTCCATGGTGTGTATTGTTGTTCATTTTCATCTAGTAAACAAAATAAAACCCAGAATAAATTCCTGAAAGACAAGAAATGAGCATAAAAGATGCTTCAGCGCAAGTGTTAATGTTACTAAAAGAGCCCAAATTTCTAAAAATATTGCGAAAAAACAACAATTTTCAGATTTAGAGTGAATGTTTTGAGGTGTATATAAGGCATTTATTTCAATTTTAGAAAATTTAATTTTTCACATTTTTCCATGAAAAGTGCCAATACCCCCCCTTTGGGTTCTAGGTGAAAATCTCCTTCGATACAAATCAAACAAAAATGTTTCCATGGTGTGTATTGGTTTTCATTTTCATCAAATAAACAAAAAAAACCCAGAATAAATCCTGAAAGACAAGAAATGAGCATAAAAGATGCATCAGCGGGGTTGTTAATGTTACTTAAAGAGCCAAAATTTCTAAAAAATATTGCGAAAAACAACAATCTTCTGTTATAGAGTGAATGTTTGCGGTGTATAGAAGGCATTTATTTCATTTTAGAAAATTTTTTTTTTCTCATTTTTCCATGAAAAGTGCCAATAACCCCCCCCCTTTGGGGTTCTAGGCGAAAATCTCACTCGACTCAAATCAAACAAAAATGTTTCCATTGTGTGTATTGTTGTTCATTTTCATCAAATAAACAAAATAAAACCCAGAATAAATAGTGAAAAACAAGAAATGAGCATAAAAGATGCTTCAGCGAAAGTGTTAATGTTACTAAAAGAGCCAAAATTTCTAAAAATATTGCGAAAAACAACAATTTCTCAGATTTTGAGTGAATGTTTGAGGTGTATAGAAGCCATTTATTTCATTTTTAGAAAATTTAATTTTTCACATTTTTCCATGAAAAGTGCCAATACCCCCCCCCTTTGGGTTCTAGGTGAAAATCTCACTCGACACAAATCAAAAAAAAATGTTTCCATCGTGTGTATTGTTGTTCATTTTCATCAAATTAACAAAATAAAACCCAGAATAAAATCCTGAAAGACAAGAAATGAGCATAAAAAGATGCTTCAGCGCAAGTTTTAATGTTACTAAAAAGAGCCCAAATTTCTAAAAATATATTGCGAAAAAACAACAATTTTCAGATTTAGAGTGAATGTTTGAGGTGTATATAAGGCATTTATTTCAATTTTAGAAAAATTAATTTTTCACATTTTTCCATGAAAAGTGCCAATTGGGTTCCCTTTGGGTTCTAGGCGAAAATCTCACTCGACACAAATCAAACAAAAATGTTTCCATGGTGTGTATTGTTGTTCATTTTCATCAAATAAACAAAATAAAACCCAGAATAAATACTGAAAGACAAGAAATGAGCATTAAAGATGCTTCAGCGCAAGTGTTAATGTTAGTAAAAGAGCCCAAATTTCTAAAAATATTGCAAAAAAACAACAATTTTTCAGATTTAGAGTGAATGTTTGAGGTGTATAGAAGACATTTATTTCATTTTTAGAAAATTTAATTTTTCACATTTTTCCATGAAAAGTGCCAATACCACCCTTTGGGTTCTAGGTGAAAAATCTCACTCGACACAAATCAAACAAAAATGTTTCCATGGTGTGTATTGTTGTTCCATTTTCATCAAATAAACAAAATAAAACCAAGAATAAAATCCTGAAAGACAAGAAATGAGCATAAAAGATGCTTCAGCGGGAGTGTAAATGTTACTAAAAGAGCCAAAATTTCTAAAAATATTGCGAAAAAACAACAATTTTCAGCTTTAGAGTGAAATGTTTGAGGTGTATAGAAGCCATTTATTTCATTTTTAGAAAATTTATTTTTTCACATTTTTCCATGAAAAGTGCCAATACCCCCCCCTTTGGGTTCTAGGTGAAAATCTCACTCGACACAAATCAAAAAAAAATGTTTCCATGGTGTGTATTGTTGTTCATTTTCATCAAATAAACAAAACAAAACCAAGAATAAATCCTGAATGACAAGACAATGGGCATTGGGAAAAACAACAATTTTCAGATTCAGAGTGAATGTTTGAGGTGTATAGAAGGCATTTATTTCATTTTTAGAAAATGTTTTTTTTTCATTTTTCCATGAAAAGTGCCAATACCCCCCCTTTGGGTTCTAGGTGAAAATCTCACTCGACACAAATGAAACAAAAATGTTTCCAAGGTGTGTATTGTTGTTCATGTTCATCTAGTAAACAAAATAAAACCCAGAATAAATCCTGAAAGACAAGAAATGAGCATAAAAGATGCTTCAGCGCAATTGTTAATGTTACTAAAAGAGCCCAAATTTCTAAAAATATTGCGAAAAACAACAATTTTCAGATTTAGAGTGAATGTTTGAGGTGTATATAAGGCATTTATTTCAATTTTAGAAAATTTAATTTTTCACATTTTTCCATGAAAAGTGCCAATACCCCCCCTTTGGGTTCTAGGTGAAAATCTCCTTCGATACAAACCAAACAAAAATGTTTCCATGGTGTGTATTGGTTTTCATTTTCATCAAATAAACAAAAAAAACCCAGAATAAATCCTGAAAGACAAGAAATGAGCATAAAAGATGCATCAGCGGGGCTGTTAATGTTACTTAAAGAGCCAAAATTTCTAAAAATATTGCGAAAAACAACAATCTTCTGTTTTAGAGTGAATGTTTGCGGTGTATAGAAGGCATTTATTTCATTTTTAGAAAATTTTTTTTTCTCATTTTTCCATGAAAAGTGCCAATACCCCACCCCCTTTGGGTTCTAGGTGAAAATCTCACTCGACACAAATCAAACAAAAATGTTTCCATGGTGTGTATTGTTGTTCATTTTCATCAAATAAACAAAAAAAAACCCAGAATAAATCCAGAAAGACAAGAAATGAGCATAAAAGATGCATCAGCGGGGTTGTTAATGTTACTTAAAGAGCCAAAATTTCTAAAAATATTGCGAAAAACAACAATCTTCTGTTTTAGAGTGAATGTTTGAGGTGCATAGAAGGCATTTATTTCATTTTTAGAAAGTTTTTTTTTTCTCATTTTTCCATAAAAAGTGCCAATACTGTGTGCTCCCCTTTGTGTTCTAGGTGAAAATCTCACGCGACACAAATCAAACAAAAATGTTTCCATGGTGTGTATTGGTGTTCATTTTCATCAAGTAAACAAAATAAAACCCAGAATAAATCCTGAAAGACAAGAAATGAGCATAAAAGATGCTTCAGCGCAAGTGTAAATGTTACTAAAAGAGCCCAAATTTCTAAAAATATTGCGAAAAACAACAATTTTCAGATTTATAGTGAATGTTTGAGGTGTATAGAAGGCATTTATTTCATTTTTAGAAAATTTAATTTTTCACATTTTTCCATGAAAAGTGCCAATCCCCTCCCCTCACCCCCTCTTTGGGTTCTACGTGAAAATCTCACGCGACACAAATCAAACAAAAATGTTTCCATGGTGTGTATTGTTGTTCATTTTCATCAAATAAACAAAAAAACCCCAGAATAAATCCTGAAAGACAAGAAATGAGCATAAAAGATGCTTCAGCGAAAGTGTTAATGTTACTAAAAGAGCCCAAATTTCTAAAAATATTGCAAAAAACAACAATTTTCAGATTTAGAGTGAATGTTTGAGGTGTATAGAAGGCATTTATTTCATTTTTAGAAAATGTTTTTTTTTCATTTTTCCATGAAAAGTGCCAATACCCCCCCCTTTGGGTTCTAGGCGAAAATCTCACTCGACACAAATCAATCAAAAATGTTTCCATGGTGTGTATTGTTGTTCATTTTCATCAAATAAACAAAATAAAACACAGAATAAATACTGAAAGACAAGAAATGAGCATAAAAGATGCTTCAGCGCAAGTGTTAATGTTTCTAAAAGAGCCCAAATTTCTAAAAATATTGCGAAAAACAACAATTTTCAGATTCAGAGTGAATGTTTGAGGTGTATAGAAGGCATTTATTTCAATTTTAGAAAATTTAATTTTTTTTACATTTTTCCATGAAAAGTTCCAATACCCCCCCCTTTGGGTTCTAGGTGAAAATCTCACTCGACATAAATCAAACAAAAATGTTTTCATGGTGTGTATTGTTGTTCATTTTCATCAAATAAACAAAATAAAACCCAGAAAAAATCCTGAAAGACAAGAAATGAGCATAAAAGATGCTTCAGCGCAAGTGTTAATGTTAGTAAAAGAGCCCAAAATTCTAAAAATATTGCGAAAAACAACAATTTTCAGATTTAGAGGGAATATTTGAGGTGTATAGAAGGCATTTATTTCATTTTTAGAAAATGTTTTTTTTCACATTTTTCCATGAAAAGTGCCAATACCCCCCTTTGGGTTCTAGGTGAAAATCTCACTCGACACAAATCAAAAAAATATGTTTCCATGGTGTGTATTGTTGTTCATTTTCATCAAATAAACAAAATAAAACCCAGAATAAATACTGAAAGACAGGAAATGAGCATAAAAGATGCTTCAGTGGAAGTGTTAATATTACTAAAAGAGCCCAAATTTCTAAAAATATTGCGAAAAACCACAATCTTCTGTTTAAGAGTGAATGTTTAAGGTGTATAGAAGGCATTTATTTCATTTTTAGAAAAATTAATTTTTCACATTTTTCCATGAAAAGTGCCAATACCCCCCCTTTGGGTTCTAGGTGAAAATCTCACTCGACACAAATCAAACAAAAATGTTTCCATGGTGTGTATTGTTGTTCATTTTCATCAAATAAACAAAATAAAACCCAGAAAAAATCCTGAAAGACAAGAAATGAGCATAAAAGATGCTTCAGCGCAAGTGTTAATGTTAGTAAAAGAGCCCAAAATTCTAAAAATATTGCGAAAAACAACAATTTTCAGATTTAGAGTGAATATTTGAGGTGTATAGAAGGCATTTATTTCATTTTTAGAAAATGTTTTTTTCCACATTTTTCCATGAAAAGTGCCAATACCCCCCTTTGGGTTCTAGGTGAAAATCTCACTCGACACAAATCAAACAAAAATGTTTCCATGGTGTGTATTGTTGTTCATTTTCATCAAATAAACAAAATAAAACCCAGAATAAATAGTGAAAGACAAGAAATGAGCATAAAAGATGCTTCATTGAAAGTGTTAATGTTACTAAAAGAGCCAAAATTTCTAAAAATATTGCGAAAAACAACAATTTTCAGTTTAAGAGTGAATGTTTGAGGTGTATAGAAGTCATTTATGTCATTTTTAGAAAATTTAATTTTTCACATTTTTCCATGAAAAGTGCCAATACCCCCCCCTTTGGGTTCTAGATGAAAATCTTTCCCGACACAAATCAAACAAAAATGTTTCCATGGTGTGTATTGGTGTTCATTTTCATCAAGTAAAAAAAATAAAACCCAGAATAAATCCTGAAAGACAAGAAATGAGCATAAAAGATGCTTCAGCGCAAATGTTAATGTTACTTAAAGAGCCAAAATTTCTAAAAATATTGCGAAAAACAACAATTTTCAGTTCAAGAGTGAATGTTTAAGGTGTCTAGAAGGCATTTATTTCAATTGTGGAAAATTTAATTTTTCACATTTTTCCATGAAAAGTGCCAATACCCCCCCCTTTGGGTTCTAGGTGAAAATCTCACTCGACACAAATCAAACAAAAATGTTTCCATGGTGTGTATTGTTGTTCATTTTCATCAAATAAACAAAATAAAACCCAGAATAAATAGTGAAAGACAAGAAATGAGCATAAAAGATGCTTGAGCGCAAGTGTTAATGTTAGTAAAAGAGCCCAAAATTCTAAAAATTTTGCAAAAAACAAAAATTTTCAGATTTAGAGTGAATGTTTGAGGTGTATAGAAGGCATTTATTTCATTTTTAGAAAATGTTTTTTTTCAAATTTTTCCATGAAAAGTGCCAATACCCCACCCCTTTTGGGTTCTAGGTGAAAATCTCACTCGACACAAATCAAACAAAAATGTTTCCATGGTGTGTATTGGTTTTCATTTTCATCAAATAAACAAAAAAAACCCAGAATAAATCCAGAAAGACAAGAAATGAGCATAAAAGATGCATCAGCGGGGTTGTTAATGTTACTTAAAGAGCCAAAATTTCTAAAAATATTGCGAAAAACAACAATTTTCAGATTTAGAGTGAATATTTGAGGTGTATAGAAGGCATTTATTTCATTTTTAGAAAATGTTTTTTTTCATATTTTTCCATGAAAAGTGCCAATACCCCCCTTTGGGTTCTAGGTGAAAATCTCACTCGACACAAATCAAAAAAAAATGTTTCCATGGTGTGTATTGTTGTTCATTTTCATCAAATAAACAAAACAAAACCTAGAATAAATCCTGAATGACAAGAAATGGGCATAAAAGATGCTTCAGCGCAAGTGTTAATGTTAGTAAAAGAGCCCAAAATTCTAAAAATATTGGGAAAAACAACAATTTTCAGATTCAGAGTGAATGTTTGAGGTGTATAGAAGGCATTTATTTCATTTTTAGAAAATGTTTTTTTTCATTTTTCCATGAAAAGTGCCAATACCCCCCCCTTTGGGTTCTAGGTGAAAATCTCAGTAGACACAAATCAAACAAAAATGTTTCCATGGTGTGTATTGTTGTTCATTTTCATCTAGTAAACAAAATAAAACCCAGAATAAATCCTGAAAGACAAGAAATGAGCATAAAAGATGCTTCAGCGCAAGTGTTAATGTTACTAAAAGAGCCCAAATTTCTAAAAATATTGCGAAAAACAACAATTTTCAGATTTAGAGTGAATGTTTGAGGTGTATATAAGGCATTTATTTCAATTTTAGAAAATTTAATTTTTCACATTTTTCCATGAAAAGAGCCAATACCCCCCCTTTGGGTTCTAGGTGAAAATCTCACTCGACACAAATCAAACAAAAATGTTTCCATGGTGTGTATTGTTGTTCATTTTCATCAAATAAACAAAATAAAACCCAGAAAAAATCCTGAAAGACAAGAAATGAGCATAAAAGATGCTTCAGCGCAAGTGTTAATGTTAGTAAAAGAGCCCAAAATTCTAAAAATATTGCGAAAAACAACAATTTTCAGATTTAGAGTGAATATTTGAGGTGTATAGAAGGCATTTATTTCATTTTTAGAAAATGTTTTTTTCCACATTTTTCCATGAAAAGTGCCAATACCCCCCTTTGGGTTCTAGGTGAAAATCTCACTCGACACAAATCAAACAAAAATGTTTCCATGGTGTGTATTGTTGTTCATTTTCATCAAATAAACAAAATAAAACCCAGAATAAATAGTGAAAGACAAGAAATGAGCATAAAAGATGCTTCATTGAAAGTGTTAATGTTACTAAAAGAGCCAAAATTTCTAAAAATATTGCGAAAAACAACAATTTTCAGTTTAAGAGTGAATGTTTGAGGTGTATAGAAGTCATTTATGTCATTTTTAGAAAATTTAATTTTTCACATTTTTCCATGAAAAGTGCCAATACCCCCCCCTTTGGGTTCTAGATGAAAATCTTTCCCGACACAAATCAAACAAAAATGTTTCCATGGTGTGTATTGGTGTTCATTTTCATCAAGTAAAAAAAATAAAACCCAGAATAAATCCTGAAAGACAAGAAATGAGCATAAAAGATGCTTCAGCGCAAATGTTAATGTTACTTAAAGAGCCAAAATTTCTAAAAATATTGCGAAAAACAACAATTTTCAGTTCAAGAGTGAATGTTTAAGGTGTCTAGAAGGCATTTATTTCAATTGTGGAAAATTTAATTTTTCACATTTTTCCATGAAAAGTGCCAATACCCCCCCCTTTGGGTTCTAGGTGAAAATCTCACTCGACACAAATCAAACAAAAATGTTTCCATGGTGTGTATTGTTGTTCATTTTCATCAAATAAACAAAATAAAACCCAGAATAAATAGTGAAAGACAAGAAATGAGCATAAAAGATGCTTGAGCGCAAGTGTTAATGTTAGTAAAAGAGCCCAAAATTCTAAAAATTTTGCAAAAAACAAAAATTTTCAGATTTAGAGTGAATGTTTGAGGTGTATAGAAGGCATTTATTTCATTTTTAGAAAATGTTTTTTTTCAAATTTTTCCATGAAAAGTGCCAATACCCCACCCCTTTTGGGTTCTAGGTGAAAATCTCACTCGACACAAATCAAACAAAAATGTTTCCATGGTGTGTATTGGTTTTCATTTTCATCAAATAAACAAAAAAAACCCAGAATAAATCCAGAAAGACAAGAAATGAGCATAAAAGATGCATCAGCGGGGTTGTTAATGTTACTTAAAGAGCCAAAATTTCTAAAAATATTGCGAAAAACAACAATTTTCAGATTTAGAGTGAATATTTGAGGTGTATAGAAGGCATTTATTTCATTTTTAGAAAATGTTTTTTTTCATATTTTTCCATGAAAAGTGCCAATACCCCCCTTTGGGTTCTAGGTGAAAATCTCACTCGACACAAATCAAAAAAAAATGTTTCCATGGTGTGTACTGTTGTTCATTTTCATCAAATAAACAAAACAAAACCTAGAATAAATCCTGAATGACAAGAAATGGGCATAAAAGATGCTTCAGCGCAAGTGTTAATGTTAGTAAAAGAGCCCAAAATTCTAAAAATATTGGGAAAAACAACAATTTTCAGATTCAGAGTGAATGTTTGAGGTGTATAGAAGGCATTTATTTCATTTTTAGAAAATGTTTTTTTTCATTTTTCCATGAAAAGTGCCAATACCCCCCCCTTTGGGTTCTAGGTGAAAATCTCAGTAGACACAAATCAAACAAAAATGTTTCCATGGTGTGTATTGTTGTTCATTTTCATCTAGTAAACAAAATAAAACCCAGAATAAATCCTGAAAGACAAGAAATGAGCATAAAAGATGCTTCAGCGCAAGTGTTAATGTTACTAAAAGAGCCCAAATTTCTAAAAATATTGCGAAAAACAACAATTTTCAGATTTAGAGTGAATGTTTGAGGTGTATATAAGGCATTTATTTCAATTTTAGAAAATTTAATTTTTCACATTTTTCCATGAAAAGAGCCAATACCCCCCCTTTGGGTTCTAGGTGAAAATCTCCTTCGATACAAATCAAACAAAAATGTTTCCATGGTGTGTATTGGTTTTCATTTTCATCAAATAAACAAAAAAAACCCAGAATAAATCCTGAAAGACAAGAAATGAGCATAAAAGATGCATCAGCGGGGTTGTTAATGTTACTTAAAGAGCCAAAATTTCTAAAAATATTGCGAAAAACAACAATCTTCTGTTATAGAGTGAATGTTTGCGGTGTATAGAAGGCATTTATTTCATTTTTAGAAAAATTTTTTTTTCTCATTTTTCCATGAAAAGTGCCAATACCCCCCCTTTGGGTTCTAGGCGAAAATCTCACTCGACACAAATCAAACAAAAATGTTTCCATGGTGTGTATTGTTGTTCATTTTCATCAAATAAACAAAATAAAACACAGAATAAATACTGAAAGACAAGAAATGAGCATAAAAGATGCTTCAGCGCAAGTGTTAATGTTTCTAAAAGAGCCCAAATTTCTAAAAATATTGCGAAAAACAACAATTTTCAGATTCAGAGTGAATGTTTGAGGTGTATAGAAGGCATTTATTTCAATTTTAGAAAATTTAATTTTTTTTACATTTTTCCATGAAAAGTTCCAATACCCCCCCCTTTGGGTTCTAGGTGAAAATCTCACTCGACACAAATCAAACAAAAATGTTTTCATGGTGTGTATTGTTGTTCATTTTCATCAAATAAACAAAATAAAACCCAGAAAAAATCCTGAAAGACAAGAAATGAGCATAAAAGATGCTTCAGCGCAAGTGTTAATGTTAGTAAAAGAGCCCAAAATTCTAAAAATATTGCGAAAAACAACAATTTTCAGATTTAGAGTGAATATTTGAGGTGTATAGAAGGCATTTATTTCATTTTTAGAAAATGTTTTTTTTCACATTTTTCCATGAAAAGTGCCAATACCCCCCTTTGGGTTCTAGGTGAAAATCTCACTCGACACAAATCAAAAAAATATGTTTCCATGGTGTGTATTGTTGTTCATTTTCATCAAATAAACAAAATAAAACCCAGAATAAATACTGAAAGACAGGAAATGAGCATAAAAGATGCTTCAGCGGAAGTGTTAATATTACTAAAAGAGCCCAAATTTCTAAAAATATTGCGAAAAACCACAATCTTCTGTTTAAGAGTGAATGTTTAAGGTGTATAGAAGGCATTTATTTCATTTTTAGAAAAATTAATTTTTCACATTTTTCCATGAAAAGTGCCAATACCCCCCCTTTGGGTTCTAGGTGAAAATCTCACTCGACACAAATCAAACAAAAATGTTTCCATGGTGTGTATTGTTGTTCATTTTCACCAAATAAACAAAACAAAACCTAGAATAAATCCTGAATGACAAGAAATGGGCATAAAAGATGCTTCAGCGCAAGTGTTAATGTTAGTAAAAGAGCCCAAAATTCTAAAAATATTGGGAAAAACAACAATTTTCAGATTCAGAGTGAATGTTTGAGGTGTATAGAAGGCATTTATTTCATTTTTAGAAAATGTTTTTTTTCATTTTTCCATGAAAAGTGCCAATACCCCCCCCTTTGGGTTCTAGATGAAAATCTCACTCGACACAAATCAAACAAAAATGTTTCCATGGTGTGTATTTTTGTTCATTTTCATCAAATAAACAAAATAAAACCCTGAATAAATAGTGAAAGACAAGAAATGAGCATAAAAGAAGCTTCAGCGAAAGTGTTAATGTTACTTAAAGAGCCAAAATTTCTAAAAATATTGCGAAAAACAACAATTTTCAGATTTAGGGTGAATATTTGAGGTGTATAGAAGGCATTTATTCATTTTTAGAAAATGTTTTTTTTCACATTTTTCCATGAAAAGTGCCAATACCCCCCTTTGGGTTCTAGGTGAAAATCTCACTCGACACAAATCAAACAAAAATGTTTCCATGGTGTGTATTGTTGTTCATTTTCATCAAATAAACAAAATAAAACCCAGAATAAATCCTGAAAGACAAGAAATGAGTATAAAAGATGCTTCATTGAAAGTGTTAATGTTACTAAAAGAGCCAAAATTTCTAAAAATATTGCGAAAAACAACAATTTTCAGATTTAGAGTGAATGTTTGAGGTGTATAGAAGGCATTTATTTCATTTTTAGAAAATTTAATTTTTCACATTTTTCCATGAAAAGTGCCAATACCCCCCCCCTTTGGGTTCAAGGTGAAAATCTCACACGACACAAATCAAACAAAAATGTTTCCATGGTGTGTATTGTTGTTCATTTTCATCAAGTAAACAAAATAAAACCCAGAATAAATCCTGAAAGACAAGAAATGAGCATAAAAGATGCTTCAGCGGGGTTGTTATAGTTACTAAAAGAGCCCAAATTTCTAAAAATATTGCGAAAAACAACAATTTTCAGTTCAAGAGTGAATGTTTAAGGTGTCTAGAAGGCATTTATTTCAATTGTGGAAAATTTATTTTTTCTCATTTTTCCATAAAAAGTGCCAATACCCCCTCCTTTGGGTTCTTGGTGAAAATCTCACTCGACACAAATCAAACAAAAATGTTTCCATGGTGTGTATTTTTGTTCATTTTCATCAAATAAACAAAATAAAACCCTGAATAAATAGTGAAAGACAAGAAATGAGCATAAAAGAAGCTTCAGCGAAAGTGTTAATGTTACTAAAAGAGCCAAAATTTCTAAAAATATTGCGAAAAACAACAATTTTCAGATTTAGAGTGAATGTTTGAGGTGTATAGAAGGCATTTATTTCATTTTTAGAAAATTTAATTTTTCACATTTTTCCATGAAAAGTGGCAATACCCCCCCTTTGGGTTCTAGTGAAAATCTCACTCGATATAAATCAAACAAAAATGTTTCCATGGAGTGTATTGTTGCTCATTTTCATCAAATAAACAAAGAAAACCCCAGAATAAATCCTGAAAGATAAGAAATGAGCATAAAAGATGCTTCAGCGGGGTTGTTAATGTTACTAAAAGAGCCCAAATTTCTAAAAATATTGCGAAAAACCACAATCTTCTGTTTAAGAGTGAATGTTTGAGGTGTATAGAAGGCATTTATTTCAATTTTAGGAAATTTAATTTTTTTACATTTTTCCATGAAAAGCGCCAATACCCCCTCCTTTGGGTTCTAGGTGAAAATCTCAGTCGACACAAATCAAACAAAATGGTTTCCATGGTGTGTATTGTTGTTCATTTTCATCAAATAAACAAAATAAAACCCCGAATAAATCCTGAAAGACAAGAAATGAGCATAAAAGATGCTTCAGCGGGGTTGTTAATGTTACTAAAAGAGCCCAAATTTCTAAAAATATTGCGAAAAACAAAAATTTTCAGTTTTAGAGTGAATGTTTGAGGTGTATAGAAGGCATTTATTTCATTTTTAAAAAATTTAATTTTTCCCATTTTTCCATAAAAAGTGCCAATACCCCCCCCTTTGGGTTCTAGGTGAAAATCTCACTCGACTCATATCAAACAAAAATGTATCCATGGTGTGTATTGGTTTTCATTTTCATCAAATAAACAAAAAAACCCCAGAATAAATCCTGAAAGACAAGAAATGAGCATAAAAGATCCTTCAGCGGGGTTGTTAATGTTACTTAGAGAGCCAAATTTTCTAAAAATATTGCGAAAAACAACAATTTTCAGATTCAGAGTGAATGTTTGAGGTGTATAGAAGGCATTTATTTCATTTTTAGAAAATGTTACATTTACATTTTTCCATGAAAAGTGCCAATACCCCCCCCTTTGGGTTCTAAGTGAAAATCTCACTCGACACAAATCAAAACAATATGTTTCCATGGTGTGTATTGTTGTTCATTTTCATCAAATAAACAAAATACAACCCAGAATAAATACTGAAAGACAGGAAATGAGCATAAAAGATGCTTCAGCGGAAGTGTTAATGTTACAAAAAGAGCCAAAATTTCTAAAAATATTGCGAAACAACAATTTTCAGTTTTAGAGTGAATGTTTGAGGTGCATAGAAGGCATTTATTTCATTTTTAGAAAATGTTATTTTTCACATTTTTCCATGAAAAGTGCCAATACCCCCCCCTTTGGGTTCTAGGTGAAAATCTCACTCGACACAAATCAAACAAAAATGTTTCCATGGTGTGTATTGTTCTTCATTTTCATCAAATAAACAAAATAAAACCCAGAATAAATAGTGAAAGACAAGAAATGAGCATAAAAGATGCTTCAGCGCAAGTGTTAATGTTAGTAAAAGAGCCCAAAATTCTAAAAATATTGCGAAAAACAACAATTTTCAGATTTAGAGTGAATATTTGAGGTGTATAGAAGGCATTTATTTCATTTTTAGAAAATGTTTTTTTTTTACATTTTTCCATGAAAAGTGCCAATACCCCCCTTTGGGTTCTAGGTGAAAATCTCACTCGACACAAATCAAAAAATATGTTTCCATGGTGTGTATTATTGTTCATTTTCATCAAATAAACAAAATAAAACCCAGAATAAATCCTGAAAGACAAGAAATGAGCATAAAAGATGCTTCAGCGGGGTTGTTATAGTTACTAAAAGAGCCCAAATTTCTAAAAATCTTGCGAAAAACAAAAATTTTCAGTTCAAGAGTGAATGTTTAAGGTGTCTAGAAGGCATTTATTTCAATTGTGGAAAATTTAATTTTTCACATTTTTCCATGAAAAGTGCCAATACCCCCCCCTTTGGGTTCTAGGTGAAAATCTCACTCGACTCATATCAAACAAAAATGTTTCCATGGTGTGTATTGGTTTTCATTTTCATCAAATAAACAAAAAAACCCCAGAATAAATCCTGAAAGACAAGAAATGAGCATAAAAGATCCTTCAGCGGGGTTGTTAATGTTACTTAGAGAGCCAAATTTTCTAAAAATATTGCGAAAAACAACAATCTTCTGTTTTAGAGTGAATGTTTGAGGTGTATAGAAGGCATTTATTTCATTTTTAGAAAATGTTACATTTACTTTTTTCCATGAAAAGTGCCAATACCCCCCCCTTTGGGTTCTAGGTGAAAATCCCACTCGACACAAATCAAAGAAAAATGTTTCCATGATGTGTATTGTTGTTCATTTTCATCAAATAAACAAAATAAAACCCAGAATAAATCCTGAAAGACAAGAAATGAGCATAAAAGATGCTTCAGCGAAAGTGTTAATGTTACTAAAAGTGCCAAAATTTCTAAAAATATTGCGAAAAACAACAATCTTCTGTTTTAGAGTGAATGTTTGAAGTGCATAGAAGGCATTTATTTCATTTTTAGAAAATGTTATTTTTCACATTTTTCCATGAAAAGTGCCAATACCCCCCCCTTTGGGTTCTAGGTGAAAATCTCACTCGACACAAATCAAACAAAAATGTTTCCATGGTGTGTATTGTTGTTCATTTTCATCAAATAAACAAAATAAAACCCAGAAAAAATCCTGAAAGACAAGAAATGAGCATAAAAGATGCTTCAGCGCAAGTGTTAATGTTAGTAAAAGAGCCCAAAATTCTAAAAATATTGCGAAAAACAACAATTTTCAGATTTAGAGTGAATATTTGAGGTGTATAGAAGGCATTTATTTCATTTTTAGAAAATGTTTTTTTTCACATTTTTCCATGAAAAGTGCCAATACCCCCCTTTGGGTTCTAGGTGAAAATCTCACTCGACACAAATCAAACAAAAATGTTTCCATGGTGTGTATTGTTGTTCATTTTCATCAAATAAACAAAATAAAACCCAGAATAAATCCTGAAAGACAAGAAATGAGTATAAAAGATGCTTCATTGAAAGTGTTAATGTTACTAAAAGAGCCAAAATTTCTAAAAATATTGCGAAAAACAACAATTTTCAGATTTAGAGTGAATGTTTGAGGTGTATAGAAGGCATTTATTTCATTTTTAGAAAATTTAATTTTTCACATTTTTCCATGAAAAGTGCCAATACCCCCCCCTTTGGGTTCAAGGTGAAAATCTCACACGACACAAATCAAACAAAAATGTTTCCATGGTGTGTATTGTTGTTCATTTTCATCAAGTAAACAAAATAAAACCCAGAATAAATCCTGAAAGACAAGAAATGAGCATAAAAGATGCTTCAGCGGGGTTGTTATAGTTACTAAAAGAGCCCAAATTTCTAAAAATATTGCGAAAAACAACAATTTTCAGTTCAAGAGTGAATGTTTAAGGTGTCTAGAAGGCATTTATTTCAATTGTGGAAAATTTATTTTTTCTCATTTTTCCATAAAAAGTGCCAATACCCCCCTTTGGGTTCTAGGTGAAAATCTCACTCGACACAAATCAAACAAAAATGTTTCCATGGTGTGTATTGTTGTTCATTTTCATCAAATAAACAAAATAAAACCCAGAATAAATAGTGAAAGACAAGAAATGAGCATAAAAGATGCTTCATTGAAAGTGTTAATGTTACTAAAAGAGCCAAAATTTCTAAAAATATTGCGAAAAACAACAATTTTCAGTTTAAGAGTGAATGTTTGAGGTGTATAGAAGTCATTTATGTCATTTTTAGAAAATTTAATTTTTCACATTTTTCCATGAAAAGTGCCAATACCCCCCCCTTTGGGTTCTAGATGAAAATCTTTCCCGACACAAATCAAACAAAAATGTTTCCATGGTGTGTATTGGTGTTCATTTTCATCAAGTAAAAAAAATAAAACCCAGAATAAATCCTGAAAGACAAGAAATGAGCATAAAAGATGCTTCAGCGCAAATGTTAATGTTACTTAAAGAGCCAAAATTTCTAAAAATATTGCGAAAAACAACAATTTTCAGTTCAAGAGTGAATGTTTAAGGTGTCTAGAAGGCATTTATTTCAATTGTGGAAAATTTAATTTTTCACATTTTTCCATGAAAAGTGCCAATACCCCCCCCTTTGGGTTCTAGGTGAAAATCTCACTCGACACAAATCAAACAAAAATGTTTCCATGGTGTGTATTGTTGTTCATTTTCATCAAATAAACAAAATAAAACCCAGAATAAATAGTGAAAGACAAGAAATGAGCATAAAAGATGCTTGAGCGCAAGTGTTAATGTTAGTAAAAGAGCCCAAAATTCTAAAAATTTTGCAAAAAACAAAAATTTTCAGATTTAGAGTGAATGTTTGAGGTGTATAGAAGGCATTTATTTCATTTTTAGAAAATGTTTTTTTTCAAATTTTTCCATGAAAAGTGCCAATACCCCACCCCTTTTGGGTTCTAGGTGAAAATCTCACTCGACACAAATCAAACAAAAATGTTTCCATGGTGTGTATTGGTTTTCATTTTCATCAAATAAACAAAAAAAAACCCAGAATAAATCCAGAAAGACAAGAAATGAGCATAAAAGATGCATCAGCGGGGTTGTTAATGTTACTTAAAGAGCCAAAATTTCTAAAAATATTGCGAAAAACAACAATTTTCAGATTTAGAGTGAATATTTGAGGTGTATAGAAGGCATTTATTTCATTTTTAGAAAATGTTTTTTTTCATATTTTTCCATGAAAAGTGCCAATACCCCCCTTTGGGTTCTAGGTGAAAATCTCACTCGACACAAATCAAAAAAAAATGTTTCCATGGTGTGTATTGTTGTTCATTTTCATCAAATAAACAAAACAAAACCTAGAATAAATCCTGAATGACAAGAAATGGGCATAAAAGATGCTTCAGCGCAAGTTTTAATGTTAGTAAAAGAGCCCAAAATTCTAAAAATATTGGGAAAAACAACAATTTTCAGATTCAGAGTGAATGTTTGAGGTGTATAGAAGGCATTTATTTCATTTTTAGAAAATGTTTTTTTTCATTTTTCCATGAAAAGTGCCAATACCCCCCCCTTTGGGTTCTAGGTGAAAATCTCAGTAGACACAAATCAAACAAAAATGTTTCCATGGTGTGTATTGTTGTTCATTTTCATCTAGTAAACAAAATAAAACCCAGAATAAATCCTGAAAGACAAGAAATGAGCATAAAAGATGCTTCAGCGCAAGTGTTAATGTTACTAAAAGAGCCCAAATTTCTAAAAATATTGCGAAAAACAACAATTTTCAGATTTAGAGTGAATGTTTGAGGTGTATATAATGCATTTATTTCAATTTTAGAAAATTTAATTTTTCACATTTTTCCATGAAAAGAGCCAATACCCCCCCTTTGGGTTCTAGGTGAAAATCTCCTTCGATACAAATCAAACAAAAATGTTTCCATGGTGTGTATTGGTTTTCATTTTCATCAAATAAACAAAAAAAACCCAGAATAAATCCTGAAAGACAAGAAATGAGCATAAAAGATGCATCAGCGGGGTTGTTAATGTTACTTAAAGAGCCAAAATTTCTAAAAATATTGCGAAAAACAACAATCTTCTGTTATAGAGTGAATGTTTGCGGTGTATAGAAGGCATTTATTTCATTTTTAGAAAAATTTTTTTTTCTCATTTTTCCATGAAAAGTGCCAATACCCCCCCTTTGGGTTCTAGGCGAAAATCTCACTCGACACAAATCAAACAAAAATGTTTCCATGGTGTGTATTGTTGTTCATTTTCATCAAATAAACAAAATAAAACACAGAATAAATACTGAAAGACAAGAAATGAGCATAAAAGATGCTTCAGCGCAAGTGTTAATGTTTCTAAAAGAGCCCAAATTTCTAAAAATATTGCGAAAAACAACAATTTTCAGATTCAGAGTGAATGTTTGAGGTGTATAGAAGGCATTTATTTCAATTTTAGAAAATTTAATTTTTTTTACATTTTTCCATGAAAAGTTCCAATACCCCCCCCTTTGGGTTCTAGGTGAAAATCTCACTCGACACAAATCAAACAAAAATGTTTTCATGGTGTGTATTGTTGTTCATTTTCATCAAATAAACAAAATAAAACCCAGAAAAAATCCTGAAAGACAAGAAATGAGCATAAAAGATGCTTCAGCGCAAGTGTTAATGTTAGTAAAAGAGCCCAAAATTCTAAAAATATTGCGAAAAACAACAATTTTCAGATTTAGAGTGAATATTTGAGGTGTATAGAAGGCATTTATTTCATTTTTAGAAAATGTTTTTTTTCACATTTTTCCATGAAAAGTGCCAATACCCCCCTTTGGGTTCTAGGTGAAAATCTCAATCGACACAAATCAAAAAAATATGTTTCCATGGTGTGTATTGTTGTTCATTTTCATCAAATAAACAAAATAAAACCCAGAATAAATACTGAAAGACAGGAAATGAGCATAAAAGATGCTTCAGCGGAAGTGTTAATATTACTAAAAGAGCCCAAATTTCTAAAAATATTGCGAAAAACCACAATCTTCTGTTTAAGAGTGAATGTTTAAGGTGTATAGAAGGCATTTATTTCATTTTTAGAAAAATTAATTTTTCACATTTTTCCATGAAAAGTGCCAATACCCCCCCTTTGGGTTCTAGGTGAAAATCTCACTCGACACAAATCAAACAAAAATGTTTCCATGGTGTGTATTGTTGTTCATTTTCATCAAATAAACAAAATAAAACCCAGAAAAAATCCTGAAAGACAAGAAATGAGCATAAAAGATGCTTCAGCGCAAGTGTTAATGTTAGTTAAAGAGCCCAAAATTCTAAAAATATTGCGAAAAACAACAATTTTCAGATTTAGAGTGAATATTTGAGGTGTATAGAAGGCATTTATTTCATTTTTAGAAAATGTTTTTTTCCACATTTTTCCATGAAAAGTGCCAATACCCCCCTTTGGGTTCTAGGTGAAAATCTCACTCGACACAAATCAAACAAAATGGTTTCCATGGTGTGTATTGTTGTTCATTTTCATCAAATAAACAAAATAAAACCCAGAATAAATAGTGAAAGACAAGAAATGAGCATAAAAGATGCTTCATTGAAAGTGTTAATGTTACTAAAAGAGCCAAAATTTCTAAAAATATTGCGAAAAACAACAATTTTCAGTTTAAGAGTGAATAATGGGGTGTATAGAAGTCATTTATGTCATTTTTAGAAAATTTAATTTTTCACATTTTTCCATGAAAAGTGCCAATACCCCCCCCTTTGGGTTCTAGATGAAAATCTCACTCGACACAAATCAAACAAAAATGTTTCCATGGTGTGTATTTTTGTTCATTTTCATCAAATAAACAAAATAAAACCCTGAATAAATAGTGAAAGACAAGAAATGAGCATAAAAGAAGCTTCAGCGAAAGTGTTAATGTTACTTAAAGAGCCAAAATTTCTAAAAATATTGCGAAAAACAACAATTTTCAGATTTAGGGTGAATATTTGAGGTGTATAGAAGGCATTTATTCATTTTTAGAAAATGTTTTTTTTCACATTTTTCCATGAAAAGTGCCAATACCCCCCTTTGGGTTCTAGGTGAAAATCTCACTCGACACAAATCAAACAAAAATGTTTCCATGGTGTGTATTGTTGTTCATTTTCATCAAATAAACAAAATAAAACCCAGAATAAATCCTGAAAGACAAGAAATGAGTATAAAAGATGCTTCATTGAAAGTGTTAATGTTACTAAAAGAGCCAAAATTTCTAAAAATATTGCGAAAAACAACAATTTTCAGATTTAGAGTGAATGTTTGAGGTGTATAGAAGGCATTTATTTCAATTTTAGGAAATTTAATTTTTTTACATTTTTCCATGAAAAGCGCCAATACCCCCTCCTTTGGGTTCTAGGTGAAAATCTCAGTCGACACAAATCAAACAAAATGGTTTCCATGGTGTGTATTGTTGTTCATTTTCATCAAATAAACAAAATAAAACCCAGAATAAATCCTGAAAGACAAGAAATGAGCATAAAAGATGCTTCAGCGGGGTTGTTAATGTTACTAAAAGAGCCCAAATTTCTAAAAATATTGCGAAAAACAAAAATTTTCAGTTTTAGAGTGAATGTTTGAGGTGTATAGAAGGCATTTATTTCATTTTTAAAAAATTTAATTTTTCCCATTTTTCCATAAAAAGTGCCAATACCCCCCCCTTTGGGTTCTAGGTGAAAATCTCACTCGACTCATATCAAACAAAAATGTATCCATGGTGTGTATTGGTTTTCATTTTCATCAAATAAACAAAAAAACCCCAGAATAAATCCTGAAAGACAAGAAATGAGCATAAAAGATCCTTCAGCGGGGTTGTTAATGTTACTTAGAGAGCCAAATTTTCTAAAAATATTGCGAAAAACAACAATTTTCAGATTCAGAGTGAATGTTTGAGGTGTATAGAAGGCATTTATTTCATTTTTAGAAAATGTTACATTTACATTTTTCCATGAAAAGTGCCAATACCCCCCCCTTTGGGTTCTAAGTGAAAATCTCACTCGACACAAATCAAAACAATATGTTTCCATGGTGTGTATTGTTGTTCATTTTCATCAAATAAACAAAATACAACCCAGAATAAATACTGAAAGACAGGAAATGAGCATAAAAGATGCTTCAGCGGAAGTGTTAATGTTACAAAAAGAGCCAAAATTTCTAAAAATATTGCGAAACAACAATTTTCAGTTTTAGAGTGAATGTTTGAGGTGCATAGAAGGCATTTATTTCATTTTTAGAAAATGTTATTTTTCACATTTTTCCATGAAAAGTGCCAATACCCCCCCCTTTGGGTTCTAGGTGAAAATCTCACTCGACACAAATCAAACAAAAATGTTTCCATGGTGTGTATTGTTCTTCATTTTCATCAAATAAACAAAATAAAACCCAGAATAAATAGTGAAAGACAAGAAATGAGCATAAAAGATGCTTCAGCGCAAGTGTTAATGTTAGTAAAAGAGCCCAAAATTCTAAAAATATTGCGAAAAACAACAATTTTCAGATTTAGAGTGAATATTTGAGGTGTATAGAAGGCATTTATTTCATTTTTAGAAAATGTTTTTTTTTTACATTTTTCCATGAAAAGTGCCAATACCCCCCTTTGGGTTCTAGGTGAAAATCTCACTCGACACAAATCAAAAAATATGTTTCCATGGTGTGTATTATTGTTCATTTTCATCAAATAAACAAAATAAAACCCAGAATAAATCCTGAAAGACAAGAAATGAGCATAAAAGATGCTTCAGCAGGGTTGTTATAGTTACTAAAAGAGCCCAAATTTCTAAAAATCTTTGGAAAAACAAAAATTTTCAGTTCAAGAGTGAATGTTTAAGGTGTCTAGAAGGCATTTATTTCAATTGTGGAAAATTTAATTTTTCACATTTTTCCATGAAAAGTGCCAATACCCCCCCCTTTGGGTTCTAGGTGAAAATCTCACTCGACTCATATCAAACAAAAATGTTTCCATGGTGTGTATTGGTTTTCATTTTCATCAAATAAACAAAAAAACCCCAGAATAAATCCTGAAAGACAAGAAATGAGCATAAAAGATCCTTCAGCGGGGTTGTTAATGTTACTTAGAGAGCCAAATTTTCTAAAAATATTGCGAAAAACAACAATCTTCTGTTTTAGAGTGAATGTTTGAGGTGTATAGAAGGCATTTATTTCATTTTTAGAAAATGTTACATTTACTTTTTTCCATGAAAAGTGCCAATACCCCCCCCTTTGGGTTCTAGGTGAAAATCCCACTCGACACAAATCAAAGAAAAATGTTTCCATGATGTGTATTGTTGTTCATTTTCATCAAATAAACAAAATAAAACCCAGAATAAATCCTGAAAGACAAGAAATGAGCATAAAAGATGCTTCAGCGAAAGTGTTAATGTTACTAAAAGTGCCAAAATTTCTAAAAATATTGCGAAAAACAACAATCTTCTGTTTTAGAGTGAATGTTTGAAGTGCATAGAAGGCATTTATTTCATTTTTAGAAAATGTTATTTTTCACATTTTTCCATGAAAAGTGCCAATACCCCCCCCTTTGGGTTCTAGGTGAAAATCTCACTCGACACAAATCAAACAAAAATGTTTCCATGGTGTGTATTGTTGTTCATTTTCATCAAATAAACAAAATAAAACCCAGAAAAAATCCTGAAAGACAAGAAATGAGCATAAAAGATGCTTCAGCGCAAGTGTTAATGTTAGTAAAAGAGCCCAAAATTCTAAAAATATTGCGAAAAACAACAATTTTCAGATTTAGAGTGAATATTTGAGGTGTATAGAAGGCATTTATTTCATTTTTAGAAAATGTTTTTTTTCACATTTTTCCATGAAAAGTGCCAATACCCCCCTTTGGGTTCTAGGTGAAAATCTCACTCGACACAAATCAAACAAAAATGTTTCCATGGTGTGTATTGTTGTTCATTTTCATCAAATAAACAAAATAAAACCCAGAATAAATCCTGAAAGACAAGAAATGAGTATAAAAGATGCTTCATTGAAAGTGTTAATGTTACTAAAAGAGCCAAAATTTCTAAAAATATTGCGAAAAACAACAATTTTCAGATTTAGAGTGAATGTTTGAGGTGTATAGAAGGCATTTATTTCATTTTTAGAAAATTTAATTTTTCACATTTTTCCATGAAAAGTGCCAATACCCCCCCCTTTGGGTTCAAGGTGAAAATCTCACACGACACAAATCAAACAAAAATGTTTCCATGGTGTGTATTGTTGTTCATTTTCATCAAGTAAACAAAATAAAACCCAGAATAAATCCTGAAAGACAAGAAATGAGCATAAAAGATGCTTCAGCGGGGTTGTTATAGTTACTAAAAGAGCCCAAATTTCTAAAAATATTGCGAAAAACAACAATTTTCAGTTCAAGAGTGAATGTTTAAGGTGTCTAGAAGGCATTTATTTCAATTGTGGAAAATTTATTTTTTCTCATTTTTCCATAAAAAGTGCCAATACCCCCTCCTTTGGGTTCTTGGTGAAAATCTCACTCGACACAAATCAAACAAAAATGTTTCCATGGTGTGTATTTTTGTTCATTTTCATCAAATAAACAAAATAAAACCCAGAATAAATAGTGAAAGACAAGAAATGAGCATAAAAGATGCTTCAGCGCAAGTGTTAATGTTAGTAAAAGAGCCCAAAATTCTAAAAATATTGCGAAAAACAACAATTTTCAGATTTAGAGTGAATATTTGAGGTGTATAGAAGGCATTTATTTCATTTTTAGAAAATGTTTTTTTTTTACATTTTTCCATTAAAAGTGCCAATACCCCCCTTTGGGTTCTAGGTGAAAATCTCACTCGACACAAATCAAAAAATATGTTTCCATGGTGTGTATTATTGTTCATTTTCATCAAATAAACAAAATAAAACCCAGAATAAATCCTGAAAGACAAGAAATGAGCATAAAAGATGCTTCAGCGGGGTTGTTATAGTTACTAAAAGAGCCCAAATTTCTAAAAATCTTGCGAAAAACAAAAATTTTCAGTTCAAGAGTGAATGTTTAAGGTGTCTAGAAGGCATTTATTTCAATTGTGGAAAATTTAATTTTTCACATTTTTCCATGAAAAGTGCCAATACCCCCCCCTTTGGGTTCTAGGTGAAAATCTCACTCGACTCATATCAAACAAAAATGTTTCCATGGTGTGTATTGGTTTTCATTTTCATCAAATAAACAAAAAAACCCCAGAATAAATCCTGAAAGACAAGAAATGAGCATAAAAGATCCTTCAGCGGGGTTGTTAATGTTACTTAGAGAGCCAAATTTTCTAAAAATATTGCGAAAAACAACAATCTTCTGTTTTAGAGTGAATGTTTGAGGTGTATAGAAGGCATTTATTTCATTTTTAGAAAATGTTACATTTACTTTTTTCCATGAAAAGTGCCAATACCCCCCCCTTTGGGTTCTAGGTGAAAATCCCACTCGACACAAATCAAAGAAAAATGTTTCCATGATGTGTATTGTTGTTCATTTTCATCAAATAAACAAAATAAAACCCAGAATAAATCCTGAAAGACAAGAAATGAGCATAAAAGATGCTTCAGCGAAAGTGTTAATGTTACTAAAAGTGCCAAAATTTCTAAAAATATTGCGAAAAACAACAATCTTCTGTTTTAGAGTGAATGTTTGAAGTGTATAGAAGGCATTTATTTCATTTTTAGAAAATGTTTTTTTTCACATTTTTCCATGAAAAGTGCCAATACCCCCCTTTGGGTTCTAGGTGAAAATCTCACTCGACACAAATCAAACAAAAATGTTTCCATGGTGTGTATTGTTGTTCATTTTCATCAAATAAACAAAATAAAACCCAGAATAAATCCTGAAAGACAAGAAATGAGTATAAAAGATGCTTCATTGAAAGTGTTAATGTTACTAAAAGAGCCAAAATTTCTAAAAATATTGCGAAAAACAACAATTTTCAGATTTAGAGTGAATGTTTGAGGTGTATAGAAGGCATTTATTTCATTTTTAGAAAATTTAATTTTTCACATTTTTCCATGAAAAGTGCCAATACCCCCCCCTTTGGGTTCAAGGTGAAAATCTCACACGACACAAATCAAACAAAAATGTTTCCATGGTGTGTATTGTTGTTCATTTTCATCAAGTAAACAAAATAAAACCCAGAATAAATCCTGAAAGACAAGAAATGAGCATAAAAGATGCTTCAGCGGGGTTGTTATAGTTACTAAAAGAGCCCAAATTTCTAAAAATATTGCGAAAAACAACAATTTTCAGTTCAAGAGTGAATGTTTAAGGTGTCTAGAAGGCATTTATTTCAATTGTGGAAAATTTATTTTTTCTCATTTTTCCATAAAAAGTGCCAATACCCCCTCCTTTGGGTTCTTGGTGAAAATCTCACTCGACACAAATCAAACAAAAATGTTTCCATGGTGTGTATTTTTGTTCATTTTCATCAAATAAACAAAATAAAACCCTGAATAAATAGTGAAAGACAAGAAATGAGCATAAAAGAAGCTTCAGCGAAAGTGTTAATGTTACTAAAAGAGCCAAAATTTCTAAAAATATTGCGAAAAACAACAATTTTCAGATTTAGAGTGAATGTTTGAGGTGTATAGAAGGCATTTATTTCATTTTTAGAAAATTTAATTTTTCACATTTTTCCATGAAAAGTGGCAATACCCCCCCTTTGGGTTCTAGTGAAAATCTCACTCGATATAAATCAAACAAAAATGTTTCCATGGAGTGTATTGTTGCTCATTTTCATCAAATAAACAAAGAAAACCCCAGAATAAATCCTGAAAGATAAGAAATGAGCATAAAAGATGCTTCAGCGGGGTTGTTAATGTTACTAAAAGAGCCCAAATTTCTAAAAATATTGCGAAAAACCACAATCTTCTGTTTAAGAGTGAATGTTTGAGGTGTATAGAAGGCATTTATTTCAATTTTAGGAAATTTAATTTTTTTACATTTTTCCATGAAAAGTGCCAATACCCCCCCCTTTGGGTTCAAGGTGAAAATCTCACACGACACAAATCAAACAAAAATGTTTCCATGGTGTGTATTGTTGTTCATTTTCATCAAGTAAACAAAATAAAACCCAGAATAAATCCTGAAAGACAAGAAATGAGCATAAAAGATGCTTCAGCGGGGTTGTTATAGTTACTAAAAGAGCCCAAATTTCTAAAAATATTGCGAAAAACAACAATTTTCAGTTCAAGAGTGAATGTTTAAGGTGTCTAGAAGGCATTTATTTCAATTGTGGAAAATTTATTTTTTCTCATTTTTCCATAAAAAGTGCCAATACCCCCTCCTTTGGGTTCTTGGTGAAAATCTCACTCGACACAAATCAAACAAAAATGTTTCCATGGTGTGTATTTTTGTTCATTTTCATCAAATAAACAAAATAAAACCCTGAATAAATAGTGAAAGACAAGAAATGAGCATAAAAGAAGCTTCAGCGAAAGTGTTAATGTTACTAAAAGAGCCAAAATTTCTAAAAATATTGCGAAAAACAACAATTTTCAGATTTAGAGTGAATGTTTGAGGTGTATAGAAGGCATTTATTTCATTTTTAGAAAATTTAATTTTTCACATTTTTCCATGAAAAGTGGCAATACCCCCCCTTTGGGTTCTAGTGAAAATCTCACTCGATATAAATCAAACAAAAATGTTTCCATGGAGTGTATTGTTGCTCATTTTCATCAAATAAACAAAGAAAACCCCAGAATAAATCCTGAAAGATAAGAAATGAGCATAAAAGATGCTTCAGCGGGGTTGTTAATGTTACTAAAAGAGCCCAAATTTCTAAAAATATTGCGAAAAACCACAATCTTCTGTTTAAGAGTGAATGTTTGAGGTGTATAGAAGGCATTTATTTCAATTTTAGGAAATTTAATTTTTTTACATTTTTCCATGAAAAGCGCCAATACCCCCTCCTTTGGGTTCTTGGTGAAAATCTCACTCGACACAAATCAAACAAAAATGTTTCCATGGTGTGTATTTTTGTTCATTTTCATCAAATAAACAAAATAAAACCCAGAACAAATACTGAAATACAAGAAATGAGCATAAAAGATGCTTCAGCGCAAGTGTTAATGTTACTAAAACAGCCCAAATTTCTAAAAATATTGGGAAAAACAACAATTTTCAGTTTTAGAGTGAATGTTTGAGGTGTATAGAAGGCATTTATTTCAATTTTAGAAAATTTAATTTTTCACATTTTTCCATGAAAAGTGCCAATACTTGTGCCCCCCCCTTTGGGTTCTAGGTGAAAATCTCACTCGACACAAATCAAACAAAAATGTTTCCATGGTGTGTATTGTTGTTCATTTTCATCAAATAAACAAAATAAAACCCAGAATAAATCCTGAAAGGCAAGAAATGAGCATAAAAGATGCTTCAGCGCAAGTGTTAATGTTACTAAGAGCCCAAATTACTAAAAATATTGCGAAAAACAACAATTTTCAGTTTAAGAGTGAATGTTTGAGGTGTATAGAAGGCATTTATTTCATTTTTAGAAAATTTAATTTTTCACATTTTTCCATGAAAAGTGCCAATACCCCCCCCGCGGGTGGGGGGATATAGAATACTCCCGCAGTATCTCTGCTTGTCGTAAGAGGCGACTAAAAGGGCGGGGAGAAAACCCCGAAAACAAACCCCAAGCCAGCAAGGGATGCGTCCGGACAGTGCTGTGGATCCACTGTCTGTGAGCGGCCATAGCATCTGGCCTGCGATCCGCCCAGGTGTTTGCCGTGCCTGGAGACCCGTAAGGGAGAGAAGGGGATCCTGGAGGGTGATCTCCCTGGTTCCCAGCAGGGTTTCGGATGCCCTGTATGGACCGGGGAGTGATACCCCTCTTCGGCCCCGGATTTCGTGTAAACGGGAGGCCGGGAGCTAGCCACTCCCGGTCAATCGGCTTCCGTCGCGTTTTCGCTCCGGTGGCGAGTGCCAAGGTTGTGGGGGTCTGCGTAGGGAGGTCGGAGATGTAAGGGTTTTGGTGGGCCCTTGCACCGAAGATCCACCCCGAAACAGACAACCACTCCAGAAGCGCTATATCCCTCGAGTTGGCCCTGGCGACCGCTCCGGTTTGGCGGAGTGGCGTCCCAAATGTGTGGCTCCGTGGTGGGTGGGGAGGCCGAGGGACGAATCATTTACTATTATGGAGGAAATACCCTTTCCACCACTAAAAAGATCCCGTCCGGACACCGGCGGGGGAGAAAAGTGTATTGGCGCATGTAAGCGCTATTTAATTATGTCGTGCATAAAGGAAGGTGAAACCTTGAAAAAGGTTTCTCCTTTCTTAATTCGCAGAGTGTTGTCACAGATTGTGCCTGGGGACCCAAAGAGCGTGAAGAAGCTCCGGGATGGTACACTTCTTATAGAGACCCTGAACGATACACAAAGTGAAAAACTGCTTGCTATGAAATGGAAGCTCCATGACATTCCGATTAAGGTGGAGGTGCACCGCACTCTTAACACCTGTCGGGGAGTCATCAGTCACTACGACCTCCTATACGTGGACATCGAAGAAATCAAGAGAGAAATGTTCTCTCAGGGAGTGACTGATTGTCGTCGACTCACCACAAGGCGCAACGGAGAAAACGTAAACAGCATCTCCGTGATCTTGACGTTTGCGCGTGATAGACTACCCGACAAGGTGTTTGTGGGCTATGAATCGGTACCAGTGAGGCCATTCATCCCAAATCCCGTGCGTTGTTTCAAATGCCAACGGTTCGGCCATGTCGCGTCGCGCCGCGAGGGCAAGGCCACCTGCCCGCGCTGTGGCAAAGACGCGCACGAGGATAAAGAGTGCTCTTCGGAACCTCTTTGTGTCAATTGCGAGGGTACACACCCAGTGTACTCTCGTGATTGCCCGAAGATGAAAGAAGAGAGGAAAGTCATGGAGATAAAAACACTGGAAAAAATCCCATATGCGGAAGCGAGGAGAAAATACAGGGCGCTAATCGCTCCAACTTTCTCCCGGTCCTTTGCTTCCGTTGCAACCACGCCATGTGTAAAGTGTACCATCGCCACGCAGACGGAGATACCGAAAGAATCCCCAATGGAAAACACGCAAGTGCCTAAACCCAAAAGGGTGAAGGATGGAAAGAGTAAGGTGGACAAGGAGCCACCTACTCCTGTGGGCCCTTCAAAGAAGAGCCCCTTAAAAACCACCAAGGGGAACACGCCAAAAGGGCGTGAGAATACACCTTCCCCGCCGCCTCCAGTGAAGCCAAAGAAGCCGGAGGTAATTGAAGAGGACCAGAGTATCTCTGATACAGAGGTCTTCGCAAACGAGTGGAAGAGGAAACATCGCTTCAAGCGATAACCTCAATAGAGTTGGTCATCTCCCTTTTTAGTCAACTTATTTATTTATATATTTATTTATTTATTTTAATTTAACATTTTAAATGTGTTCCATTCTGCAGGGGAACTGCAATGGTTTTTATCGGCACAAGGAGGAGCTGGCCATTTTAATCCAAGATTTTAAACCCTCTCGTATTTGTCTCCAAGAGACCCATTTTAAGGCTGAAGATAAGGGTATTCTGAAGGGGTTCACTGTTTTTAGAATGGATGACCTAAGTGGCCAGCGAGCCCAAGGGGGAGTAGCAGTTGCGGCCCGTGAGGCCCTTTACACCTCGCGAGTCCAACTGAACTCTCCATTCCAGGCCGTCGCTGTCACGGTGCACACCCCTGAGAGGATGACGTTATGCAACGTGTATCTGCCAGAGGGTGCACCGGTGACTCGCCTGAACCTTGAAGCCCTTGTCCACCAGCTTCCTCAGCCGTTCATTTTGATGGGAGATTTTAATGCCCATGATCCTCTCTGGGGAGGGCCAGAAACCCAAAGTAATAGGAGAGGTCGAATTTTATCCAACTTTATTGAGGATTTTAACCTGTTTTTATTAAATAGCGGCGAAAAAACCCGCTTTAACAGCTTCAATGGGGAATTCTCAGCAATAGATCTTTGTCTATGCTCGAGAAGTCTAGCCCCAAAGCTGAAAATGTCCACCCACAACGATCTCTGTGGGAGTGACCATTTTCCTCTTCTACTCGTTAAAGAAGACTCTTCGCCCACCATTTCAAAACCTCCGGAAAAGTGGCGTATTAACCGTGCGGACTGGCCACTTTTCAAGCGTACGTTTACATATAAACACGACGCAAGTTTCGACGCGTTGCACAACGTCGATAAACTAAGTTCAATGCTGTTGGCGGCAGCTACCAAAAGTATCCCTCGTACGTCCGGGAATATAAATCGAGCTCCTGTCCCTTGGTGGAACGGGGAATGCGACCGGGCGATTCGGGCGAGGAAAAAAGCATTGAATATATTTAGAAAATATCCCACGGCAACTAATCTGGCATCGTACCGCCGCCTGAGAGCGCGAGCTCGAAGGGCCGTGAAGGAGGCCAAGAAGGCTTCCTGGATAGAATACGTCTCTACCATCAACCATCGCACGCCACTTGGTCAGGTATGGGACAAAGTCAAGAAAATCTCCGGGTCCAAGGGCTCATTTGTCATCTCGCCATTGCTTGTTGCTGGCCGGGTGGTTAATTCACCTGCCGAAATAAGCAACATATTTGCCAGTCAGTTCGCGGCCAATAGCAGTGACGAGGGCTATGCCGCGGACTTTGCGAACCGGAAGAGGCGATGCGAGAGAGTCCCTCTCAATTTTGGTGCAGGTCCTACAAGCGAATATTACAATGAGCCTTTCACGTCCTGGGAGCTTAAATCCGCCATCGAAGACTCCCATTACACCTCGCCAGGGGCGGACGAAATCCACAACGCATTTCTCCGGAACATTCCGGAAACCGCGATTGGGGAGGTCCTAAATACCCTCAACCAACTCTGGAACGAGGGCAGTTTTCCAAATGCCTGGCGAGAGTCCATCGTGATACCAATCCCAAAACAGGGCAAGGACAAAAATGACCCGAACAACTACCGTCCCATATCTCTCACCAGCTGCCTGTGCAAGGTGATGGAACGGATTGTAAACCGACGTCTCATGTGGTGCTTGGAGAGTCGACACCTGCTCTCCGACGCTCAGTGCGGCTTTCGGCGTGGCAGGTCCACGACAGACCATCTGGTTCGCACTGAGAACTTCATCCAGGAAGCCTTTCTCCAACGTCAACACGTCATAGCAGTCTTCTTCGACCTGGAGAAGGCCTATGATAGTGTGTGGCGATGGAGAATCCTCAACACGCTCCACAAGTGGGGATTTAGAGGCAACATGGCCCTATTTATCAGAAATTTTTTAACCAACCGCCTTTTTAAAGTAAGGACTGGGAAGCACTTTTCCCGATCTTTTACACAGGAGAACGGGGTACCCCAGGGTTCAGTACTGAGCGTGACGTTATTTACCATCGCCATCAACGACGTGGTGGAATGCATCAATGCCCCGGTGATGGCATCGCTCTATGTGGACGACCTAGCCATATTTTGCCGGTCGACACGACTGCCAAACGCTTCCAGGCAAGCCCAGGTGACAGGTAACAAACTGGGAGAGTGGTCGCGAAAGAACGGATTTCGTTTCTCCATGGAGAAAACGAAATGCGTGCACTTTCACCGTCTTCGCGGTTACCACGTTACCCCGACCCTAACCCTGTTGGGTAGGATTCTTCCATTTGTGGAGTCCGTCCGCTTTCTCGGCATGATCCTGGACCAAAAGCTGAACTGGCGGGAGCATATCCGCGTGTTACGTGAGAGGTGTCGCCAAACCCTCAACGTTTTAAAGTTTTTAACTCACTCCACTTGGGGAGCAGACCGCACCAGCATGCTTTTATTGTACAGAGGCTTGGTGCGATCCAAACTGGACTATGGTTCCATAGTGTATTCCTCAGGACGAGAGTCTTACTTGAGACCACTTACATGTGTCCACAATGCTGGGATACGGTTGGCCACCGGGGCATTTAGAACAAGCCCAGTCCCAAGCTTACTTGCAGACGCAGGGGAGCCTCCGTTGGAAACCCGCAGGATGATTTTAATGGGCAACTACGCCTGTAAAATTTTATCAGAGACAATCCACCCTTGTTTTAACATAGTTTTTAACCAACGGTTTTTAGACTTATTTAACAGGCGGAGAAGGGCAACTAGGCCCTTTGCCGTTCGTTTTAATGATTTTATTAACGCGGTAAATTTTACATTTCCTCAAGTATGCCCCGTCTCCTATGCTAAGTACCCGCCTTGGTTAACGCCAATGCCGGATATTAAACTCATTGCCAGTGCACGCCGCAAAGCCAAGACGACCGATTCCGAATACCAGCAGCTCTTCAGTGCCGTCCTCGGCTCACATTCTGACTTTGTCCCAGTCTACACCGACGGGTCAAAGTCAGAATCTGCATGTGCCTATGCGGTCGTGTCCCACTACCATGGAGTCGTGAGGAAAAAACTGCACACTTCTTGCAGCATTTTCACAGCCGAGCTGTCAGCCATAAGGACGGCCCTAGGAGAAATAAAAGAAAGCAATGGCTCTTTCCTCATCTGCACAGACTCTTTGAGCGCCCTAAAATCTTTATCGGTCTTTGCACCTTTGCACCGGATAGTCCAGGAGATCCATTATACCCTGTTGTCCCTTCAGAGAAAGGGGAACAGGGTCTCCTTTATATGGACTCCTGGTCACGTCGGCATAAGAGGTAACGAAAAAGCTGACCAGGCAGCGAAGGATGCCCTTCGAAAACCCGAGACCGACTCCACCTTGGTTCCAATGGAGGACGTAAAGGCTGCCTTGCGGAACTCGGTCCTGCATCAGTGGAAGGAGACTTGGCAGTCTCTGCAAAATAATAAACTCAGGGCAATAAAACCGGTCGTTTCACCATGGTCCTCTTCCATCCGGAAAATTCGGAGGGAAGAGGTCATGATTACGCGCCTGAGAATAGGACACTCTGCCCTCACTCATTCGTACCTCTTTGCGGAGGTAAAAGAACAGCCCCGTTGCAATGAGTGTTTCCAACCCCTGACGATAAAACATATCCTGACGGAATGCACAACATACCAAAGGGCCAGAGACATGTTGAAGATAAGGGGAGACTTAAAAAATATTTTAGGGGATGACTCTGGGTCTATTAACCGAGTCTTAAGTTTTTTAAGGTCAACCGGTTTAATGGGGCAGCTTTAGCTTTGGAGCTCATAATTTTAATGCTTTTGATTTTAGCATTTTCCTTTTTTTTTGTTTATTTTATTTATTTATATATTTATTCGTATTTATTTGTTTACTTATTCCTAGTTTAAAAGGAACATAAGTTTTACGTTATGACAGTGGTGCAAAATGACGATAGCTGTCGACGCGACCTACAAACCCCTAAAACTACTACTAGTGCCAATACCCCCCCCCCTTTGGGGTCTAGGTGAAAATCTCACTCGAAACAAATCAAACAAAAATGTTTCCATGGTGTGTATTGTTGTTCATTTTCATCAAGTAAACAAAATAAAACCCAGAATAAATCCTGAAGACAAGAAATGACCATAAAAGATGCTTCAGCGGGGTTGTTAATGTTACTAAAAGAGCCCAAATTTCTAAAAATATTGCGAAAAACAAAAATTTTCAGTTTTAGAGTGAATGTTTGAGGTGTATAGAAGGCATTTATTTCATTTTTAAAAAATTTAATTTTTCCCATTTTTCCATAAAAAGTGCCAATACCCCCCCCCTTTGGGTTCTAGGTGAAAATCTCACTCGACTCATATCAAACAAAAATGTATCCATGGTGTGTATTGGTTTTCATTTTCATCAAATAAACAAAAAAAACCCCAGAATAAATCCTGAAAGACAAGAAATGAGCATAAAAGATCCTTCAGCGGGGTTGTTAATGTTACTTAGAGAGCCAAATTTTCTAAAAATATTGCGAAAAACAACAATCTTCTGTTTTAGAGTGAATGTTTGAGGTGTATAGAAGGCATTTATTTCATTTTTAGAAAATGTTACATTTACATTTTTCCATGAAAAGTGCCAATACCCCCCCCTTTGGGTTCTAAGTGAAAATCTCACTCGACACAAATCAAAACAATATGTTTCCATGGTGTGTATTGTTGTTCATTTTCATCAAATAAACAAAATACAACCCAGAATAAATACTGAAAGACAGGAAATGAGCATAAAAGATGCTTCAGCGGAAGTGTTAATGTTACAAAAAGAGCCAAAATTTCTAAAAATATTGCGAAAAACAACAATCTTCATTTTTAGAGTGAATGTCTGAGGTGTATAGAAGGCATTTATTTCATTTTTAGAAAATGTTATTTTTCACATTTTTCCATGAAAAGTGCCAATACCCCCCCCTTTGGGTTCTAGGTGAAAATCTCACTCGACACAAATCAAACAAAAATGTTTCCATGGTGTGTATTGTTCTTCATTTTCATCAAATAAACAAAATAAAACCCAGAATAAATAGTGAAAGACAAGAAATGAGCATAAAAGATGCTTCAGCGCAAGTGTTAATGTTAGTAAAAGAGCCCAAAATTCTAAAAATATTGCGAAAAACCACAATTTACAGATTTAGAGTGAATATTTGAGGTGTATAGAAGGCATTTATTTCATTTTTAGAAAATGTTTTTTTTTCACATTTTTCCATGAAAAGTGCCAATACCCCCCTTTGGGTTCTAGGTGAAAATCTCACTCGACACAAATCAAAAAATATGTTTCCATGGTGTGTATTATTGTTCATTTTCATCAAATAAACAAAATAAAACCCAGAATAAATCCTGAAAGACAAGAAATGAGCATAAAAGATGCTTCAGCGGGGTTGTTATAGTTACTAAAAGAGCCCAAATTTCTAAAAATCTTGCGAAAAACAAAAATTTTCAGTTCAAGAGTGAATGTTTAAGGTGTCTAGAAGGCATTTATTTCAATTGTGGAAAATTTAATTTTTCACATTTTTCCATGAAAAGTGCCAATACCCCCCCCTTTGGGTTCTAGGTGAAAATCTCACTCGACTCATATCAAACAAAAATGTTTCCATGGTGTGTATTGGTTTTCATTTTCATCAAATAAAAAAAAAAACCCCAGAATAAATCCTGAAAGACAAGAAATGAGCATAAAAGATCCTTCAGCGGGGTTGTTAATGTTACTTAGAGAGCCAAATTTTCTAAAAATATTGCGAAAAACAACAATCTTCTGTTTTAGAGTGAATGTTTGAGGTGTATAGAAGGCATTTATTTCATTTTTAGAAAATGTTACATTTACTTTTTTCCATGAAAAGTGCCAATACCCCCCCCTTTGGGTTCTAGGTGAAAATCCCACTCGACACAAATCAAACAAAAATGTTTCCATGATGTGTATTGTTGTTCATTTTCATCAAATAAACAAAATAAAACCCAGAATAAATCCTGAAAGACAAGAAATGAGCATAAAAGATGCTTCAGCGAAAGTGTTAATGTTACTAAAAGTGCCAAAATTTCTAAAAATATTGCGAAAAACAACAATCTTCTGTTTTAGAGTGAATGTTTGAAGTGCATAGAAGGCATTTATTTCATTTTTAGAAAATGTTATTTTTCACATTTTTCCATGAAAAGTGCCAATACCCCCCCCTTTGGGTTCTAGGTGAAAATCTCACTCGACACAAATCAAACAAAAATGTTTCCATGGTGTGTATTGTTGTTCATTTTCATCAAATAAACAAAATAAAACCCAGAAAAAATCCTGAAAGACAAGAAATGAGCATAAAAGATGCTTCAGCGCAAGTGTTAATGTTAGTAAAAGAGCCCAAAATTCTAAAAATATTGCGAAAAACAACAATTTTCAGATTTAGAGTGAATATTTGAGGTGTATAGAAGGCATTTATTTCATTTTTAGAAAATGTTTTTTTTCACATTTTTCCATGAAAAGTGCCAATACCCCCCTTTGGGTTCTAGGTGAAAATCTCACTCGACACAAATCAAACAAAAATGTTTCCATGGTGTGTATTGTTGTTCATTTTCATCAAATAAACAAAATAAAACCCAGAATAAATCCTGAAAGACAAGAAATGAGTATAAAAGATGCTTCATTGAAAGTGTTAATGTTACTAAAAGAGCCAAAATTTCTAAAAATATTGCGAAAAACAACAATTTTCAGATTTAGAGTGAATGTTTGAGGTGTATAGAAGGCATTTATTTCATTTTTAGAAAATTTAATTTTTCACATTTTTCCATGAAAAGTGCCAATACCCCCCCCCCTTTGGGTTCAAGGTGAAAATCTCACACGACACAAATCAAACAAAAATGTTTCCATGGTGTGTATTGTTGTTCATTTTCATCAAGTAAACAAAATAAAACCCAGAATAAATCCTGAAAGACAAGAAATGAGCATAAAAGATGCTTCAGCGGGGTTGTTATAGTTACTAAAAGAGCCCAAATTTCTAAAAATATTGCGAAAAACAACAATTTTCAGTTCAAGAGTGAATGTTTAAGGTGTCTAGAAGGCATTTATTTCAATTGTGGAAAATTTATTTTTTCTCATTTTTCCATAAAAAGTGCCAATACCCCCTCCTTTGGGTTCTTGGTGAAAATCTCACTCGACACAAATCAAACAAAAATGTTTCCATGGTGTGTATTTTTGTTCATTTTCATCAAATAAACAAAATAAAACCCTGAATAAATAGTGAAAGACAAGAAATGAGCATAAAAGAAGCTTCAGCGAAAGTGTTAATGTTACTAAAAGAGCCAAAATTTCTAAAAATATTGCGAAAAACAACAATTTTCAGATTTAGAGTGAATGTTTGAGGTGTATAGAAGGCATTTATTTCATTTTTAGAAAATTTAATTTTTCACATTTTTCCATGAAAAGTGGCAATACCCCCCCTTTGGGTTCTAGTGAAAATCTCACTCGATATAAATCAAACAAAAATGTTTCCATGGAGTGTATTGTTGCTCATTTTCATCAAATAAACAAAGAAAACCCCAGAATAAATCCTGAAAGATAAGAAATGAGCATAAAAGATGCTTCAGCGGGGTTGTTAATGTTACTAAAAGAGCCCAAATTTCTAAAAATATTGCGAAAAACCACAATCTTCTGTTTAAGAGTGAATGTTTGAGGTGTATAGAAGGCATTTATTTCAATTTTAGGAAATTTAATTTTTTTACATTTTTCCATGAAAAGCGCCAATACCCCCTCCTTTGGGTTCTTGGTGAAAATCTCACTCGACACAAATCAAACAAAAATGTTTCCATGGTGTGTATTTTTGTTCATTTTCATCAAATAAACAAAATAAAACCCAGAACAAATACTGAAATACAAGAAATGAGCATAAAAGATGCTTCAGCGCAAGTGTTAATGTTACTAAAACAGCCCAAATTTCTAAAAATATTGGGAAAAACAACAATTTTCAGTTTTAGAGTGAATGTTTGAGGTGTATAGAAGGCATTTATTTCAATTTTAGAAAATTTAATTTTTCACATTTTTCCATGAAAAGTGCCAATACTTGTGCCCCCCCCTTTGGGTTCTAGGTGAAAATCTCACTCGACACAAATCAAACAAAAATGTTTCCATGGTGTGTATTGTTGTTCATTTTCATCAAATAAACAAAATAAAACCCAGAATAAATCCTGAAAGGCAAGAAATGAGCATAAAAGATGCTTCAGCGCAAGTGTTAATGTTACTAAGAGCCCAAATTACTAAAAATATTGCGAAAAACAACAATTTTCAGTTTAAGAGTGAATGTTTGAGGTGTATAGAAGGCATTTATTTCATTTTTAGAAAATTTAATTTTTCACATTTTTCCATGAAAAGTGCCAATACCCCCCCCGCGGGTGGGGGGATATAGAATACTCCCGCAGTATCTCTGCTTGTCGTAAGAGGCGACTAAAAGGGCGGGGAGAAAACCCCCGAAAACAAACCCCAAGCCAGCAAGGGATGCGTCCGGACAGTGCTGTGGATCCACTGTCTGTGAGCGGCCATAGCATCTGGCCTGCGATCCGCCCAGGGGTTTGCCGTGCCTGGAGACCCGTAAGGGAGAGAAGGGGATCCTGGAGGGTGATCTCCCTGGTTCCCAGCAGGGTTTCGGATGCCCTGTATGGACCGGGGAGTGATACCCCTCTTCGGCCCCGGATTTCGTGTAAACGGGAGGCCGGGAGCTAGCCACTCCCGGTCAATCGGCTTCCGTCGCGTTTTCGCTCCGGTGGCGAGTGCCAAGGTTGTGGGGGTCTGCGTAGGGAGGTCGGAGATGTAAGGGTTTTGGTGGGCCCTTGCACCGAAGATCCACCCCGAAACAGACAACCACTCCAGAAGCGCTATATCCCTCGAGTTGGCCCTGGCGACCGCTCCGGTTTGGCGGAGTGGCGTCCCAAATGTGTGGCTCCGTGGTGGGTGGGGAGGCCGAGGGACGAATCATTTACTATTATGGAGGAAATACCCTTTCCACCACTAAAAAGATCCCGTCCGGACACCGGCGGGGGAGAAAAGTGTATTGGCGCATGTAAGCGCTATTTAATTATGTCGTGCATAAAGGAAGGTGAAACCTTGAAAAAGGTTTCTCCTTTCTTAATTCGCAGAGTGTTGTCACAGATTGTGCCTGGGGACCCAAAGAGCGTGAAGAAGCTCCGGGATGGTACACTTCTTATAGAGACCCTGAACGATACACAAAGTGAAAAACTGCTTGCTATGAAATGGAAGCTCCATGACATTCCGATTAAGGTGGAGGTGCACCGCACTCTTAACACCTGTCGGGGAGTCATCAGTCACTACGACCTCCTATACGTGGACATCGAAGAAATCAAGAGAGAAATGTTCTCTCAGGGAGTGACTGATTGTCGTCGACTCACCACAAGGCGCAACGGAGAAAACGTAAACAGCATCTCCGTGATCTTGACGTTTGCGCGTGATAGACTACCCGACAAGGTGTTTGTGGGCTATGAATCGGTACCAGTGAGGCCATTCATCCCAAATCCCGTGCGTTGTTTCAAATGCCAACGGTTCGGCCATGTCGCGTCGCGCCGCGAGGGCAAGGCCACCTGCCCGCGCTGTGGCAAAGACGCGCACGAGGATAAAGAGTGCTCTTCGGAACCTCTTTGTGTCAATTGCGAGGGTACACACCCAGTGTACTCTCGTGATTGCCCGAAGATGAAAGAAGAGAGGAAAGTCATGGAGATAAAAACACTGGAAAAAATCCCATATGCGGAAGCGAGGAGAAAATACAGGGCGCTAATCGCTCCAACTTTCTCCCGGTCCTTTGCTTCCGTTGCAACCACGCCATGTGTAAAGTGTACCATCGCCACGCAGACGGAGATACCGAAAGAATCCCCAATGGAAAACACGCAAGTGCCTAAACCCAAAAGGGTGAAGGATGGAAAGAGTAAGGTGGACAAGGAGCCACCTACTCCTGTGGGCCCTTCAAAGAAGAGCCCCTTAAAAACCACCAAGGGGAACACGCCAAAAGGGCGTGAGAATACACCTTCCCCGCCGCCTCCAGTGAAGCCAAAGAAGCCGGAGGTAATTGAAGAGGACCAGAGTATCTCTGATACAGAGGTCTTCGCAAACGAGTGGAAGAGGAAACATCGCTTCAAGCGATAACCTCAATAGAGTTGGTCATCTCCCTTTTTAGTCAACTTATTTATTTATATATTTATTTATTTATTTTAATTTAACATTTTAAATGTGTTCCATTCTGCAGGGGAACTGCAATGGTTTTTATCGGCACAAGGAGGAGCTGGCCATTTTAATCCAAGATTTTAAACCCTCTTGTATTTGTCTCCAAGAGACCCATTTTAAGGCTGAAGATAAGGGTATTCTGAAGGGGTTCACTGTTTTTAGAATGGATGACCTAAGTGGCCAGCGAGCCCAAGGGGGAGTAGCAGTTGCGGCCCGTGAGGCCCTTTACACCTCGCGAGTCCAACTGAACTCTCCATTCCAGGCCGTCGCTGTCACGGTGCACACCCCTGAGAGGATGACGTTATGCAACGTGTATCTGCCAGAGGGTGCACCGGTGACTCGCCTGAACCTTGAAGCCCTTGTCCACCAGCTTCCTCAGCCGTTCATTTTGATGGGAGATTTTAATGCCCATGATCCTCTCTGGGGAGGGCCAGAAACCCAAAGTAATAGGAGAGGTCGAATTTTATCCAACTTTATTGAGGATTTTAACCTGTTTTTATTAAATAGCGGCGAAAAAAACCCGCTTTAACAGCTTCAATGGGGAATTCTCAGCAATAGATCTTTGTCTATGCTCGAGAAGTCTAGCCCCAAAGCTGAAAATGTCCACCCACAACGATCTCTGTGGGAGTGACCATTTTCCTCTTCTACTCGTTAAAGAAGACTCTTCGCCCACCATTTCAAAACCTCCGGAAAAGTGGCGTATTAACCGTGCGGACTGGCCACTTTTCAAGCGTACGTTTACATATAAACACGACGCAAGTTTCGACGCGTTGCACAACGTCGATAAACTAAGTTCAATGCTGTTGGCGGCAGCTACCAAAAGTATCCCTCGTACGTCCGGGAATATAAATCGAGCTCCTGTCCCTTGGTGGAACGGGGAATGCGACCGGGCGATTCGGGCGAGGAAAAAAGCATTGAATATATTTAGAAAATATCCCACGGCAACTAATCTGGCATCGTACCGCCGCCTGAGAGCGCGAGCTCGAAGGGCCGTGAAGGAGGCCAAGAAGGCTTCCTGGATAGAATACGTCTCTACCATCAACCATCGCACGCCACTTGGTCAGGTATGGGACAAAGTCAAGAAAATCTCCGGGTCCAAGGGCTCATTTGTCATCTCGCCATTGCTTGTTGCTGGCCGGGTGGTTAATTCACCTGCCGAAATAAGCAACATATTTGCCAGTCAGTTCGCGGCCAATAGCAGTGACGAGGGCTATGCCGCGGACTTTGCGAACCGGAAGAGGCGATGCGAGAGAGTCCCTCTCAATTTTGGTGCAGGTCCTACAAGCGAATATTACAATGAGCCTTTCACGTCCTGGGAGCTTAAATCCGCCATCGAAGACTCCCATTACACCTCGCCAGGGGCGGACGAAATCCACAACGCATTTCTCCGGAACATTCCGGAAACCGCGATTGGGGAGGTCCTAAATACCCTCAACCAACTCTGGAACGAGGGCAGTTTTCCAAATGCCTGGCGAGAGTCCATCGTGATACCAATCCCAAAACAGGGCAAGGACAAAAATGACCCGAACAACTACCGTCCCATATCTCTCACCAGCTGCCTGTGCAAGGTGATGGAACGGATTGTAAACCGACGTCTCATGTGGTGCTTGGAGAGTCGACACCTGCTCTCCGACGCTCAGTGCGGCTTTCGGCGTGGCAGGTCCACGACAGACCATCTGGTTCGCACTGAGAACTTCATCCAGGAAGCCTTTCTCCAACGTCAACACGTCATAGCAGTCTTCTTCGACCTGGAGAAGGCCT